>NW_004949197.1:816891-822554 GCF_000317375.1 Microtus ochrogaster
ACACACACACACACACACACACACACACACACACACACAGGTCTATGTACATACATAAGCAAACATGTAAGGGCAACGATCCAGACACCGTGATCCTGCCCCACCCCCACCCCTTACCGTGTTGAGTGCTAGGTTTCCTCGGACAGCTGGTGGGGTGACGCTGTACAGCACAGCTGCTCCAGCCACAGCTCCCAGAAGCTGAGCTGCCACATAGCCGAAGGCACGGAGCAAGGACATCTGGGAGCCCACAAGGAAAGCAAACGTGACCGCAGGATTGACATGGGCTCCGCTGATGTGACCCACAGTCTGCACCAATGTAGCCAGGGCCAGGCCAAAGGCCAAAGCCACTTGCAGGACATGTATGGGTCCAGGGGCCCAACGCAGGGAGGCTCCCAGCCCAAAGAAGACATAGAAGAGGGTGGCAAAGAACTCAGCAAATATAGCCCTCCAAAAGGAGGCAGACCGAAGTTCCCACATGGCAATGGGGGGTGGGCACAGTGCCTGGGTCCCTAATAACCCCCTGGACTTGCCTGGGTAGACAGTCCCCTTTATAGAGGACTCTTAATCCCTGGGAGGGGCAGGTTGGGGTAACTAGCTCTGCCTCTTAACCCTTTCCTGGCTGTGGATGTCTGAAACATCTGATGGAGCAACTAGATTTGCCTTTCTGTCCTCATCTGGAGCATGAGCCAGGGAGTCAGGGAGCCAGGAGTATGGGGTTCTCAGATGGAGAACTGAAACCGTCTGTCTGTGTGAAAGTTGGGGTTCACAGTCCTGATTGACATCTGGCTTAGAACATTCCTCAAATTTCTTGGAAGGTAGTCAGGTTGAGTTCACTTCACGGGATATGGACTGGCTAGCTCCTGGGAGGGGTCTCAGGCTCCTCTGACTTTGTCAGGGTTAAGGGTGGGGGTAGGGATAAGGAGTGGGGTACAGCAGGGAAATTGAATAACTGAAGAGAATTCTTTAGTTCCCTAGGATTAGAGGGCCTTCTCCCATTGGCTGGTTGGAACAGGAATCTGTGGACCCTGCAGCTCTGGAACAGAATAGTTCTGCTGTGTCTGGCTTTCTCAGAGCCCCGGGTTCCCTACCCGCAGCCCATGCCAGCACCTCCCTTTCCAAACCCTCAGCCTGCCCTTTTAAAGCAGAGAGGAAAAGCATAAGCTGAGAGTGGAGTTGGGGATTCGAGAGGGGGAAAGAGGTCAGCTGTGTTTCTGAGGAAACTGCAATATCCAGTTTGAGGTTGTTTGGGGAAAAGGCTGGTGTCTGTGGAAGGGCTCTAAGTACCGAGCAGCAGGAGATGCTGAAGTCACAGGCGCTCGGAGGGACCGATGGAGGAGAAACAACATCCTCTAATGTTCCAGGAGCCTCTCAAGTCTCCTGACTTCAGGTCCTTTGTTCCATCTCGCCCAGTGACACCCCTAGATCCCGGTCACCTCTGTCAACCCCCGAAAGACAGGGTTTGTGCTGCTTCCAGAAAACGTCCTCAGACAGGAGCAAGTGTAAACATGTCGGGGATAAGAGAAGAGAGACCTTAGTCACATGCTGGGGTGGGAGTGGGCGAGGACACAAAGCGACAGAAATAGTTTCAATGCTAGAGTGTAAAGACAGACAATGTAAAGATATACAGTGTAAAGATATACAATGCAGCACCATGTGCACAAAATGAACAGATCATATTTTCTGACCCAAGGATTGCATTTATCTATCCAAAAGAAACTCTTCTATACACACACACCAGCAAACATGTCCAAGAACAGCTGTTCACAGTCACCAAACAGCAAAAGCAACCGGTACAATTGGTGAGCCCCCCTTCTCCACCTCTGGTCATCTCCTATGTGTGAAGACTTGTCTCTCCAGCGTGGTTTCTCACCTTTCGGCCTCACCAAGTCCTGGTACCAGGCAACCACCACAGCTCAGCTCTCTAGGGCTCAGAGCCCTTGATCCCTATTCTTTGCATGACAACGCACAAGACAGCCTGTGCCTACTAATCCAATTCTCTCTGAATTCCTGGGACGCTAGCAATTGCAAACCCTTGGATCTTACTTCTCTGCCCTCACTCATGGGAACCGCGTCCACCTTTGCAGTCAGACCTGGTCTCAATACCCCTTAGATATTGATCCAAATGGCTGCTTTCTCTTTCGCTAATGGGTTTGCCTTCCTTTCAGTACCAACAATTGGGTCTCTGGCAGGGTTATCAACCTCTGACCATTCCCCTGGATGTGAGGCTTCCTTTCTCGAGCACAGTCCTCTCTTTGCCTTCCGGCTTTTCTCGAAGTCCTGGTGGTACCAGGCGACTGTGTCTCTCTCTGGCTCAGAGCCCTTGGTCCCTGTTCTTGCATGATGACATACTAAACAGCTTGTGCCCACTCAATCTGATCCTCCCTGGATCCCTGGGACACCAGCATATTCAGGCCTTTGCATCTTCTTTCTCTACCTCACTGGTTGAGCCCACTCAATCCTCCTCTACTTCATCCTTGGGAGCTATGTCATATACCTCCTCACTCCTATCAGGGTGTCCTTTGGAGACCCACTGACCATCACTCCTTTCCAATCAAGTCTGAACCTCAGTATTCCTTGAACCAGACAGTCGGGTAACCCAGAAAGAATTCTCTACTTTTTTTTTTTTTTTTGAGATAGGGTTTCTCTGTAGCTTTGGAGCCTGTCCTAGAACTAGCTCTTGTAGACCAGGCTGGCCTCTAACTCACAGAGATCCATCTGCCTCTGCCTCCCGAGTGCTGGGAGTTCGAGGCCAGCCTGGTCTATAAGAGCTAGTTCCAGGACAGCTAGGGCTGTTACACAGAGAGACCCTGTCTTGAAAAACTAAAAAAAAACAAAAACAAAAAAACCAAAAAAAAACAAAACTGACCCCCAAGCCCTTTCCTTCCTCATGACATTCCTCATTGATTTAAATGCCAGTGTCTTTCAAACATAGCTGGAGGGGCCCCAGAGGTGACTCTGTGGGTTAAGTTGCTTGTCACCAAGCCTGATTTGATTCCTGAGTTTGATCTCGTAGCCCACATAGTGGAAGGAGAGAATGGATTCTCTCAGGTTGTTCACTAACCTCCACACTCATACCCTGGCCACACACACAATAAGTAATAAATAAACTTAATTAAACAAAACTCTAACTGGAGATAAGTTCACAAAAGTGACTTAAATTTTACATATATTGACAGATAATTCACATTTTAGTTGATTTCTACTAGTTTAGCTTTTTTTTTATTTATTTTTGAGACGGGATCCCACTGTATAGTCCAGAATGGCCTTGAACTTACAATCCTCCTACCTCAGGCTCTGAGTAGCTGGAAGTTTTAGATGCATTTCACTACGCCTAGACTTAAAACAAAACAAAAAACTGAACGCAAGCTGTGCTTCTCTTGAGAAGTGAATCTGACCTTGCCTAAGTACTTGCTTGGTGCAGGCAGGAACTCTTACCCCTGCTGCTGATCCAGCCATCAGGGAACCCCTCTGCCAGGTGCATGTGCTTCCCCATCTCTGCTGGAAGCCGCAGGAAGCATGATGAATGCACGCTGGAACATGTACAAAAGCTCCATGCTCAGAGCCTGGTCTCCTGTGGGCTTCCTGCTCACCTGTGAGACAAGGGGTGGGAGGACCCAACGTTCCCCTCACTGTTTGCAAGTTCCACCGTCTGCCCGTGCTATGGCTTGAGTAAGAATTGTATTCTGCCGGGCAGTGGTGGCGCACACCTTAATCCCAGCACTCGGGAGGCAGAGGCAGGCGGATCTCTGTGAGTTCTAGGCCAGCCTGGTCTACAAGAGCTAGTGCCAGGACAGGAACCAAAGCTACAGAGAAACCCTGTCTCGAAAAACTAAAAAACAAAACAAAACAAGAATTGTATTCTCCAGTGGTCACTGTGTTAGTTAAGGGACTTGCTTCCCAGGGTGGTGCCACAGGGAGGTGGTGGGGCTCAGAGGAAGTTGTCCTTGTCTGAGGTCTTTAGGTCAAGGAGGAGGGCCCTTAAATGGGGCTTCCCCACACTGGTTCCTTCTTCCTTCTCCTCTCTTGCTGTGCCTCCTGGCTTCTGATGTCACACACACACACACACACACACACACACACACACACACACACACACACTCTGCCTCGCACTTTCACTGACAGATGCCTTCACTCCCCGGACATTCTAATCCACAGAGTCACCTGGGCTCGACAGGAACTGTTAGAAACACCAGCAAACAGTAAAACTTTTTTCTTCACACGACAATTGTCTTGACATTGTCTCTTAGGACAGGCAGTTGACTGATGCAACCCATCTAGGGAGCTTTTGGAGGCAGCTCTAAACCAAGTCATCCCACATCCTGAGCTGGGGAGTCTGACATGACAGACATAACTGCCTCACGGCGCATGTGGCTTACTGAGATGGTGACTGAGCAGCAATCTTCTCTGTCCTTGCTTTATTCCTTAGAGTCTATTAGCCAACTAACCTCAGTGCCCGCTCAATGTCACCATCCTACTCAAAGGGGTGGGGGCACAGCTGGCTGCTGCCACCTAGAGCAGTGCGGCGCAGAACATGGCATCCCCTGAACAGGTCAAGTGGTGGCCACAGACCTACAGCAGAGCCACAGCTGGGCTTCCCCATCGTGACTGACCTCACCAAACATCTGGGCCAGGCTCAGCAGCAGCCCTCAAAGCCAGGGCTGGCTGCACAGGACAAGAGATTTGTGCCAGAGTGGAGCTCCCACTGGGGCATGTAGCCTCAAGGATTGCCTCCACCAAGATCTTCTGGTCCTTCATGATGAATCAATGTGTGGAGGCGCTTACCTCCAAGCCTGGTGACCTGGGTTTGATCCCTGCGGTCCATCTGGTGGAGAAAGGGAACTGACTCCAGCAAGTTGTCCTCTGATCTCCAGTGCTATGGTTTGTACCTTCCCTGTTATTTTTGTTCGTTCGTTAATTCATTCATTCATTTATCCACTTATTTATTTTTTGAGACAGGGCTTCTCTATGTAACAGACTTACCTGTCCTGGAACTCACTCTGTAAAGTGGGCTGGCCTCAAACTCCTAGAGATCCGCCTGCCTCTGCCTCCTGAGAGCTGGGATTAAAGGCATGTGTCACCACTGCCCTGTACCCATTATTCCTTTTAAATAATATAAAAAAATAAATAAATGAAAACTAAACTGAACAAACAAAGTGTCCACCATCTCTGCAGGTCTTCTCTGCCAGAAAAGGAGTAAAGCAAGACAAAGCTTGCTGTGTGGCCGCATCAGCCTTTCTCTCCACATCCTCCGCATCCTAGCTCACTCTCTTTCCCCAAAGAACCTCAACACATGGAAGGAGAGTATTACTCCCAGTTGATTGGTTCTGGAGCTCTAACCCAGCGCTTCCTGCATGCTTGGTAAACACTCCGCCATCCTAAGCTCCTTGACTTAAATAAACTATTTAACTTTTATTTTATGTGCTTTGGGGTGAAGGTGTCAGATCTCCTGGAACTGGAGTTACAGACAGTTGTGAGCTGCCATGTGGGTGCTGGGAACTGAACCCAGACCTTCTGGAAGAGCAGCCAGTGTTCTTAACCACTGAGCCATCTCTCCAGCCCTGAGTTTTCGTTTTCAATAGAAACTATAGAAGAAGAGAAAGGATTTGTAAGATAATAAAATTAGGTATTTTCAAAATAATTATGTCTTCTTTTTTTTTTAATTT
>NW_004949197.1:823870-834973 GCF_000317375.1 Microtus ochrogaster
TTTACAGAAGCTTCTCAGTCTCAGGAGGTCCCATTTATTCAATAAGGCCCTTAATGTCTGTGCTGCTGGGGTTGTACCTAGGAAGCGATCTCCTGTGCCCATCTGATGTAGGGTACTTCCCACTTTCTCTTCTATCAGGTTCAGTGTGTTCAGACTGATATAATTATGTCTTCTTAAAAAATTGTATTTATTATTATTGGGGGCGTGTGTGTACAGGCAATGTTGTGTGTGTGGAGGTCAGAGGTCAATTTTGTGGCGTTGTTTCTCTTCATCCATCCTTACATGGATTCCGTGAACTAAACTCAGGCTGTCAAGCTTGCACGTGTCTTTACCCACTGAGTCATGGCATCAGCTCTGTTTCTTACTTATCTATTTTTTTTTTTGAGACACGATGTCTATGTGGCCAAAACTAGGCTTCAGTTCTTACGTGTCCTCCTGCCTCCTAGGAACAGACAACACTGCATTTAGTCGTCTGCGCTGGTTTGAAAGATTTGTTTTTACCATTTTTAATTGTGCAAGTGTGAGCACAGTTGCCCTGGGAAGCCAGAGGCCTCATGTCTCCTGGAACTGGAGTCTCAGGCAGTTGTGAGCTTCCTGACATGGTGCTGGGAACCGAACCCGGGTCCTCTGGGAGAGCGGCAAATGCTCTTAACCACGGAACCCTATCTCCAGTCACTGTCTGTTTGAAGCAACGTCTTTCATGTAGGTCAGACTTTACCTGAAACTTGCTGTATAATTGAAGCTGACCTCAAGCTCATAATCCTCCTGCCTCTGCCTCCCAAGTGTGTGCACTAGCATGTTCTCTCTGTGTAGCCCTGGCTGTCCTGAAACTCTCTACATACACCAGGCTGGCATTGAACTCAAGAGATCCACCTGCCTGTCCCCAATGCTGGGTTAAAGGTGTGTGCCACTGTGCCCAGCTTTTCTCAGTACTATTAATGCCTTGGGGTGGTAACCATCTTGCAGTTTTATGGTTCATACTTGCCTGAGTTATCTCTTGGTGACTAATGATAAAATCTGGCTATCCCTGGCCAGCCATCCCTCTCCTCAGCCCACAGAGGGAGCGCTGCAGAAGCACTATCTACAGTAACAGGGAAGTAGCTCTGTACAACTCAAGGGCTCATAGTTGGGGGGGGGGCATGCAGTTGCCATAGCAACCCCCAAGGTGGTCCATGATTGATGTACCACCCTCCTGTAGCCACTGTCTAGCCAAGTTGTCTTTAGTATCTAAAAAGTAACCAGGTTTGAGTTTCATAAAATATTGAAAATATTGACCTTGTTGATCTTGTGGCAGATGAGGAAGGAGTATGGGAATCAAATGAGACACACCATATCTATATCTATATCTTTCTTTTTTTTGTTTTTCTTTTTTTTAATATTTATTTATTATGTACACAATATTCTGTCTGTATGTATGTATGTATGTATGCAGGCCAGAAGAGGGCACCAGACCTCTTTACAGATGGTTGTGAGCCACCATGTGGTTGCCGGGAATTGAACTCAGGACCTTTGGAAGAGCAGACAATGCTCTTAACCACTGAGCCATCTCTCCAGCCCTTTTTTTTGGTTTTTCGAGACAGGGTTTCTCTGTGGTTTTGGAGCCTGTCCTGGAACTAGCTCTGTAGACCAGGCTGGTCTCGAACTCACAGAGATCTGCCTGCCTCTGCCTCCCAAGTGCTGGGATTAAAGGCGTGCGCCACCATCGCCCGGCCTATATCTATATCTATATAATCTCAGGCTGGCATCAAACTTACCATGCAGCCGAGGGCAATTTTAAACTTGTGGTTCTCTTACGTCCACCTCCTGTGTGCTGGGAATATACTTCAGGTGTGTACTTCCCAGTGCTGGGGATTGTGGGGATTGAACACAGGGCTTGGTGCATGATAGGCAAATATGTATGTTGCTACTACGTATGTTCAGTTAGCTACCTTAAATCAAAATGCAAATTGATTGGTTTGTGAATTAATCATACATGGACATAATTTGTATTTATCATGTGTCAAACATCCTCTCTAGCGATTTCAGTGTTCATGAATAGAGAGACGTGGCCCTAGGGGACAGGTGACCATTCATTTGCTTTCATCACTTAGACTCTCTGTCCCAGCTCCACATTCAGAATGCCATGTCAGCTTGTAACGCAGCTCCATTGTGTGGTCAGTTTCAGTAGGACAAAGGCCCCAACACAACACAAGCCAGCCCAGCAGCCCCTTTGGCTAGCTCCTGAGGCCACCTCCCTTCTCTCGATTTCTCTGGTTATGCTTTGCTGACTGCTCACTCCTGGCATAGTCTAGAACAATCGCTCCCAGTTCATCATCCCTCTCCCATCTATAGTCAAGGGCTCCAGTTAGCACCTGGGTCAGACCAGGACCCTATGTATTTTGAAATCCAACTCACAATTCAAGATACAGAGTAACCAAGGGGTTAGATACCTTGTTTCTACCCTTCTGTTCTCCTTCCGAGTGAGTCACTGGCCAGACCTACAGGTCAGATTCCACTCTGAGCATTTTATGTGTGTTCCTATGCATGTCCCTTCACATATTGCTGTTCCCTAGGGCTGCGTCTTTGCTGTTTTTCTACTTCCTCTCCTTGGATGCTTTCATCTGTAAACATCCCTCTCTTGAAATGTATAGATATATGGGAGTGGGAGATGGGATAACCAAAACTGAGTGTGTGGGGAAAACCCTTATGGAAACCCACTACTTTGTAAACTAGCTAAAGAAAATGAGGACTGGAGACATGGCTCAGAGGTTAAGAGCACTGGGTTCTCTTCCAAAGGTCCTGAGTTCAATTCCCATCAACCATATGGTGGCTCATAACCATCTGTAATGAGATCTGATGCCAAGGCATGCAGACAGAACACTGTATACATAATAAATATATACTCTATATTAAAAAAAAAAGTCCACTCCTGGGGAAGTAAAAAAACCTTGGAGGGAAACTTCTATTGTTGTCTTAAAAAAAAGGACATGCCAAGGGTACAGAATCCACTCCCACTCAAGGTCCAGGACCCTCACGTGGCCAACAAGGTCAGTTAGCGGTTCAACAGGCAGCAGTAAGGGGACTCAGTGAGTCATAAATGAGGAGGAAGCAGAGGAGGGAGCGATGAAACAGGGAGGACGGCAGGTTGAGAGTGCTTGGGAGGAACAGGAGGGCAGTCTGGGGTGCACAGGATCCTCCCATCTTCTCAGCTCCACACTCTGGCGATACTGTGTTCATGATGGCTCCTGACGTACTCCATTCTGTTTATAACCCGGTGCTTTGTCTTAAGCTCCCACCCCACCGAAAATGCCTTGCCCTCTTTGTCAGGCAAAATTCTATATTTTACCCATTAGGATGCTTGTAAATATTAAGAATTGATTGTTTGATGCACCCGGCAGTGGTGGCACATGCCTTTAATCCCAGCACTTGGGAGGCAGAGGCAGATAGAGCTCTGAGTTCGAGGCCAGCCTGGTCTACAGAGCTAGTTCCAGCAGCCAGGGCAACACAGAAAGACCCTGCCTTGAAAAAAAACAAAAAACAAAACTAAACCAAAACAACAAAAACAATAAGGCAGATAAATCATCTGAATTATGAAGGTAAGTTTATTTGATGGTAAAAATAAAATAAGAAATGACAGGTAAAGCTAATCCCTGAATGAGCATAAAATAACAGGGGTATATCTAGGCCTGGCAGTGCAGACCTAATAATCCCAGCTTCTGGAGGCTGCACCAGGAGGACCCAGAGTTCAAATACTGCCTAGGCTGCAGGTGAGTTCCAAAGCCAATTTAGTGAGACCTTGTCTCCAAATTAAAATAAACAAACAAACAAAACATATGTAAAAAAAAAAAAAGGCCCAGTGGTCTTGATAAAACAGAAAGAGAGGATGGGGAGAAAGGAAAGAAAAAAAGGGGAGGGGAGGGCAAGGAAGGGACCCAGTTCGGAAACAGTTCTCTCATCACTACCCAAATCCAAAGGATTAGCAAAGCAGGGCAGGATTTCCCTCACCATTTTTGCTCCTAGAATTGAAAAGTCAACAAACCAGAAGGAGCGGTTGACAGGCTCTGACGGGACCGCGGTAACCAAGCGTGAGCCCGCCGTGAACAAGAAGGAGCAGAGGGACCTGGTTAAGGGAAAGCGACTCGATGATGGGCAGGCGGAGCGACTCCGAGGTCGCACAGCCGAAGCAGAGGGAAGAAAACGAGAAGGAACCTAAGCAGCTCGATCAATCCTCTTGCCCTTTTCCTACGTGCCAGGAGCCAGCCCAGTAGCGCTCACAGGTCCCAACATCTATGGGCTTTCCTTTCATCCAGTCTGCAGGGGGTCTCTTTCAAGCTTCCTTTATCTCCTCCTGGGCCACTCCTG
The DNA here is from genome assembly GCF_000317375.1 of Microtus ochrogaster. Lineage (NCBI taxonomy): Eukaryota > Metazoa > Chordata > Mammalia > Rodentia > Cricetidae > Microtus > Microtus ochrogaster. Next base: position 828,212 of record NW_004949197.1, read on the forward strand.
GAGGTGAGGTTACCCTTTCCCCGTTTTTTATTCCTGGGGGCACACCTCAAAGTATTAAAAGCAGCTTTGTAATTAGAAAAAAGGTCAACAAACTGTATCTCTCCCATGACGTGGATGAAAAAATTACGCCTGACTGAACCCTGGTGGAGAGAATGAGTCACTACACTCAAAAAATAAAAAATAAAAATCCCCTCCAAGTTCATTTATTCTTTAAAAAATAATGAGCACAAGCCATGTTGTTAATTCCAGCACTCGGCAGACAGAGACAGTCCGATCTCTGTGGATAGTGAGACCCTATAATAATAATAATAATAATAATAATAATAATAATAATAATAATAATAATAATAATAATGATAATAATAAATAGTGGTAGTAATAGTAGCAAAAATGAGTATAACTTGGGAAGTTAAGACAGGAAGATCTGGAGTCCGAGGCCAGCAAAGGCTACAAAGTAATACTGTCTCAAGATAGACAAAAGACATGAAAGCAGTAAGCATGTAGTAGACAGAGATTTAAGTGTTTTTTTTTTTTTTAAACTGTGTGTGTATATACGTGTGTGCATCTGGGGGACAAGGGGAGTTCGAGACAGCGTCTGTGTAGCTCTGGCTGTCCTGGAACTCCCTCTGTAGACCAGGCTGGTCTCAAACTCACAGAGATTCCTTTGCCTCTGCCTCCCGAGTGCTGGGGTTAAAGTAGTGCGCTTAAACTATTTATGCCGGGCGGTGGTGGTGCAAGCCTTTAATCCCAGCACTCGGGAGGCAGAGGCAAAGGTCTCTATGAGATCGAGGCCAGCTTGGTCTACAGAGTGACTTCCAGGCCAGCCCGGGCTACAGAAGATCCTGCCTCAAAACCAAACAAACACACGACGGACGCTGGTTACGAAGTCTCTGGAGGTCCTACTTAGGTGAGACATGACCTACAGTCTCTCCATAAGGAAACTAGGCACAGCCTACCCAGACCACAAACCGCACGGCAGGGCAGACGCAGGCGCGCTCCCACCACGTGCTTCGAATGCAGGCCAGCCATTGGTCGGTCTCCCGCCGGGGGGCGTGCCCTGTGCTTCTGGGGGCACAAGATGGCGCTGCCCTCCGCACGTTGCTGGAGCTTGTGCCTCTGGGGAGCCAAGCGATGGGGGGTCCCTGCCCTGGTAGCCCGGAGAGGTAGCGTTCTTTCTTGTTATTCTTTCACGCCAAAGTAGTAGTTAACGTGTTATTTCCAGAGCGCGCTGAGAACCCCATCCCTCATCTCCACCCCCGGCCCCCCCCCAAGTCTGCCTTGGTCTAGATTTCAAACTTGGGGCACCAGTCGGTGGCTTCCCTCATCCCCCGGCCGTGATTTGCGGCTCCCGGGGCTGTTTTATTAAAGCCACATCTCTACTCTTTCCATCTTAACGTTTGACTTTAACCGTTTTCCCATCATCGCCCGACTGCTTCAGATCAAAACCAGCCCTAGGTTCTAACCTGTCACTACCCATTCCTTTTTTTTTTTTTACTTATTTATTTATTTATTTTTGCTCTGCCCTCAGGCATCAGTTTCAAACTGGAAGAAAAAACTGCCCACAGCAGCCTGGCACTCTTCAGAGGCGACACTGGTGTCAAATACGGCTTGGTGGGATTGGAACCCACCAGGGTGGCCCTGAACGTGGAGCGCTTCCGAGAGTGGGCAGTGGTGCTCGCAGACGCCACAGTCACCGGTGGCAGACACTACTGGGAGGTGACGGTGAAGCGCTCTCAGCAGTTCCGGATAGGAGTGGCAGATGTGGACATGTCCCGGGACAGCTGCGTCGGGGCTGATGATCGTTCCTGGGTGTTCTCCTATGCCCAGCGCAAGTGGCACAGTATGTTGGCTAACGAGAAAGCCCCGATTGAGGGGATTGGGCATCCGGAGAAAGTGGGGCTGCTGCTGGACTATGAGGCAAAGAAGCTGTGTCTGGTGGATGTGAGTCAGATCTCTGTAGTCCACACACTTCAGACAGATTTCCGGGGCCCAGTGACGCCGGCTTTTGCCCTCTGGGATGGAGAGCTGCTAACCCACTCAGGACTAGAAGTGCCCAAAGGTCTCTAATGTGGCCGTTACCTAAGTCCCTTAATCATGCTCACGGTCGGCTTTCTGTTCAAAGGGTCTAAAGCTGTTGTACTTTGTCTCAAGAGACTGGTAGCCCTCAAATTCAGTCGGGACCCTTTGTGCAATATTTGAGCCCTCTTCCTCCGATCCCTACTCCTCGGAAGCTAGGTTTACAGCCAAACTTTGCCCTTGCAATACTGCCAATTTCCCAGGGCACCGGGTGATCTTCTCCTCCAGCTGCTTCCTTGGGGCCCTCTATTTGCGCCCAGGTGTCTTAGACTGTTCAGCCACTACCTCTCCTTCCCTTACCCACATGTAACTTGTTTTGGGGGTTCACCAGATTCTCCAGAGTAAATGCTTTCTACCTCTGGCTGGAGGAGTGGTGGCCTTTTCTCTGATGCACCTGAGTCTTGGGTTCTGGCTCCCTCCCTGCTGTATTGACCAGTAGGTCAGCCACACAGACGTCAGTCCCACGCAGATGCAGCTCTCCACACACCTCTGATACCCAGCCAGTGTGTCAGAACCATTGTGCCAGTTACAGCTGTGACCGGAGGGGAAGAGACACCCAGGGGACATGTGGGGCTGTAGTGTCAGAAACTCTATCTTTGAGAAGTTCCAGCTACATTATCTGCCAGAGTTGGAAGCTCCAGAGAGAAAAGGGAGTTCACACAACCCATTTTAGAGCCCGTTCAGACCCAAAACTCCCATCCCACTTGGCCACAGAATATACTTAATCAAAGCAGTATTTGGGGTTGAGGGAAACCTGGTGGAATAGGTGGATATGTGTGTGGAATATAATATTGTTTGGACTTTGTCTGACCCCATGGTTCCATCTTATTCTATTACCTATGATGGTGATGAAATTGGGTATCTTTAGGGGAGAAAGAGACTAGATTTAGAAAAAAAATCATGTAATTAAAGTTTATTTCAACACAAAATACTTTCTCTGTCTATAAAATCGCTGTCAGTGGTGGCAGCATGTCCTGCTAAGGGGACAGATCTCTGCAGGTTTCTAGGCCAGGCGCTTTGACTCTGCCCGCATCTCTTACTCTGTGGCAGATGCATATGCCAGGCGGCTACAGCCTCTCCAAGGAAGTATCTTGTTCTCATAGTAACTTCTTCAGAGAGGAACAGGGGACCTGGGTAAAGACCTGGGCTACTTTTGAGTGGATGAAGCCATTGAACTATACCTTGAGGTGTCTATGGATAGCTTCTACTGCAGGTGTTCACAGAGGCTTCCATGTGCTGTTTACTGGGGGATGGAGGGTTTTGTTCTCACAGAAAACACTGGCCTGTGTCACCACATGGCTGTGTTGATCCCCACAGAAGCAGCTTCCCACAGGAATTTTGGTGGCTGTGCATTGAATGTATGGCCAGCTCATGCTTTTTCTTGAGCAGGGACTGCCCCTGGCCTGTGCTTATACCATGCTCTCTAAGTTCTCTTTGGACAGGGTCTCAGCTGCTGCCTCGGCCTGAGTCTCAGAGAGCATGTAGGAGTCATGGTAATCTTGAAGCAGCTTGACCACCTCTACGTGGTTGAACTGCACAGCGTCATCCAGGGGAATGTTGCCCCACCTGTGAGGAACAAGGACCATGGTTAGGCAGAGAAGACATGGAGAGTGCCATAGTTGTGTGTCTGTGCACGGTGGCTGCAGGCCAGTAGGGTCACCCGCCTTCCCGTCCCCACTAACCCTACTCACCTGTCCTTGACAAAAGGATTCACTTTGCAAGCCTCGATCAGAAACTTGACAACTTCAATGTGTCCTAGGAATAGGAGCAGAAGGGAAATGAGAGTGCCCAGGTGGGGCCTGACCACTTGGGGGGACCCTTGGTAGCTGGAGTCTGTGCCAGAGGGGTGGGGGTCCCAGACATTTCCTCCCAGCCAGCATCTAGTTACAGTCTGTCAGCAGAGGTGCCTGTAGGCAAAACTGGCTATGCCCTTTAAGAGCACATACATAGGGGTATGCCTGGTGGAAAAGAAGGATCTCACACTCTGCCCTTCCTCTTTAACCCTTTATTATTATTATTAAGATTTATTTATTTATTATGTACACAGTGTTCCATCTGTGTGTATGCCTGCCAGAAGAGGGCACCAGATCGCATTACAGATGGCTCTGAGCCACCATGTGGATGCTGGGAACTGAACTCAGGACCTTTGAAGAGCAGGCAGTGCTCTTAACCTCTGAGTCATCTCGCCAGCCCCCTGTTTAACCCATTAAATACCTTCAGCTGCGGCAACATGCAGGGCTGTGCGGGAGTCATAGTCTTTCTGCTCCATGTCCACGGCTGACAGAGCGAACCTGAGGGGTGGGAAGCAGCTCGCGTTACCCACGTCGGTCTAGAATCTCTAGTCAGCCTCTGAAGTGCGGCCGAACTGGATGCATTCATACTGGTCACCCATTTGAGACAGAGTCCCCACTTCGAAGGACTAAGCTTATCATTCCCAAGTCAATCACAGTGCCAGCTGTAGCTAACTAAGTTCTTAACCTAAGGCAGGCACTTTGATTTTAAAGCAACAGACAAATCCCTAAGGCTAGAGATGGTCCAGTACAGTGCTTTCTGGGGAAGCACGAGGAACTGAGACCCGAGTTTGATTCACACAACCCACATTAAAACACACACGCAAACCAGGCTAGTAACACTCGCCTGTAACCATACTGGGTGGGAAACAGACAAGGAAGTCCCGGGAGCTTGATGTGTTGGTGAGCTCAAGGCCAGTGAGAGGGTGGCCCCTGAGGATTGACACCCGAAGGTGTCCTCTGGCTGCCACATGTACACACACCCACAAATGTGCAGCTGCAAACAGGCGCGTGTACGCTCACACACACACACAAACACACATGAACACACACACACGAACACAAGCAGGCACGCGCTCATCTAAATTGCAACGTGTCCACTCTAACCCTAAAACTGAAGTCCCTAATAAGATATCCGACCCAGAGTCCCATCACATTCACGTAGTCACAGTAGAATTACCTTCGGAGAGCTGAGACATCTCCACTATATGCAGCAAATAACAGGTTCACCACGGTCTTGTTCTGAAACATACATTGTACCCTTTGAATCCACCCATGTCCACCCCTACCCGTGACCCTCTCCATGGACGCCTCACCAAGGACCTGGCTGAAGTGTCGCAGAATGTTTTGTTGTTTTTTTTTTTTTTTCTCTTTTTGGATTTTCGAGACAGGGTTTCTCCGTAGCTTTTGGTTCCTGTCCTGGAACTAGCTCTTGTAGACCAGGCTGGCCTCGAACTCACAGAGATCCGCCTGCCTCTGCCTCCCGAGTGCTGGGATTAAAGGCGTGCGCCACCACCGCCCAGCTGTTTTTGAAATACCCTTTAGGCTGCCCGGGGGTTTTCCTTACCCTGACTTCTCCTCCTTCTCGTCGTGGGTCTAACTTCCGCGTACAGTGCCGCAGGTTGTCATAGTTGTGGAAGTTAAAGAGAGATACCAGCTTCTAGAATTAGAAGCCAAAGGAATTGTTTACTTACCCCTTGCCCTTTCTAGGAGTTCAAATTGCTTGAACTATAATATAGCTTATTTTATAGTATAGCTTAATTTATTCTTTTTTATTTTTTATTTTTTTATTTTTATTTATTTATTTATTTTTTTTTGTTTTTCGAGACAGGGTTTCTCTGTGGCTTTGGAGCCTGTCCTGGAACTAGCTCTGTAGAGCAGGCTGGTCTCGAACTCACAGAGAGATCCGCCTGCCTCTGCCTCCCGAGTGCTGGGATTAAAGGCGTGCGCCACCACCGCCCGGCCTTTTTTATTTTTTGAGACAAGGTTTTTGTGTGTTGACCAGGCTGTCCTGGAACTTTCTCTGTAGACCAGGCTGGCCTCGAACTCACAGAGTTCTCTGCCTCCCAAGTGCTGGGGCTAAAGGCATGCGGTACCACGCTTGGCTCATTAATTTATTCTTAAACAGTATTAAACGCAGAACACTTTACCTGGCAGAAGTTGATGCCCCTTTGGCTGTTCCCCAGCTTGTCTAATGGAGGTGACAGACACATCATCCCCATGACATTGGGCACAACCAGGAGGATGGCTCCAGACACAGCTGACTTGGCTGGCAGACCCACCTGAGGAACGAGGCAGGCTAGTCTAAGTGACAGCATGGACAAGACTACCACCCACCTCCACGTCTCGGTGCTTTAGTTTGCCTGACTGCTGTCTTCTCCTACCATGCTTCAGTGCAGCAGGAAATGCTTGCTAAGACACAAACAGCACTCTGCTGGGGGTGGTCTCAAACTAGGAAATGGTCCCCATTTTTACTTATTTTAATTTTCCATATATGAGTGTATGTATGTGCAACACATGTGTGCCTGATGCCTGAGGAGGCCAGAAGAGGGCACTGAGCGCCCTGGAACTAGAGTTCCAGATGGTCCTCTCCCAAAGCAGCAGATACTCTTAACTACCCAGCCATCTTTCCAGCCCCAGTCTCTCATTCAACCTTTACTGTGGTGGTAGGAGATAAGCAAAGAGTAAATAGGGGCTCAGGAGATGGCTTCTCAGGTAAAAGGAGGGCTTCCTGTGCAAGTCTAGCAACCTGTGTTTGATCCCCAGAGCCCACAAAGGTGTACGGAGAGAAAAAAACCTCCACAAAATTGCCCTCTGACCTCCACACACACACCACCATGCACACACTGATGATAAATAGATTTTTAAAATTTAAAAATGGGACCTGAGGCCGGGC
>NW_004949197.1:835543-838270 GCF_000317375.1 Microtus ochrogaster
TTTTTTGAGACAAGGGTTCTCCATGCATCCCTGGTTGTCCTGAACTTGCTCTGTAGACCTGCTGGTCTTGAACTCACAGAGATCTGCCTGCCTCTGCCTCCCAAGTGCTGGGATTTAAAAGGGGTGGTGGTGAGATCCGGAGAGGTGGTCAGGAATTAGAGCCTGCACTCTTCCTGCAAAGAACTCACGTTCAGTCCCAACTACCAAAACTGACAGGCTCACAGCCAGCTGAAACTCCAGCTTCGCCGAGGGGGGATCCCCAATACTTCTAGCCTCAGTGGGCGTCTTCTGTACATACTTCCCCATAATAAAAAACAAATCTTTAAAAATAGATAAAATAATTAAAGCAAACACGGAGAAGAAAGGGACTAGGGTGCCCTGAACAGAGGTGGAGGTGGTTTTGTTTGATCAGAAACACCTCCAGGGCCTGGGGGGTGTGGTTCAGAGGCACAGCACTGGCTGGGGGTGCAGTTCAGAGGCACAGCACTTCCCTACCACGGTTAAGACCTAGGTTTGATCCTCAATACCAAATCAAACAAGAAAAAGGCCAGGTGTGAAAGTGTATGGCTGTAGTTCTAGTAATTGAGAGGTTGAGGCAGGAAGATCACTGTGAGTCTGTGGCTACAAACAAATCAACCATGTCTCTCTTTGGAAGTGATGTCTACGATGGGAGTCAGCTATGGAAAAGGTCTATGTGTTTGAGGGATGTGATGTGTTTGGCAAATTTCTCTAAGGATTTTAGCCTGGCTAGATGTTTGTGAAGGAGGCAGGGGTAAGCTTCACCCCACCCTCTCTTCTTGGCCCTGGACAGCAGAGCCGGGGACACTCACATGGAAGGCGAACTGGCCAGAGAAGTCGTACATGCCGCAGGAGTGCATGAGGCTGAGGGTGTTCCGCACGGCTTCAGCACTCAGCACGCTCTCGCCTGTGATGGGGCAGATGCCACCGTTGGCGAGAGTGGCTGCCATGACGCTGCCTGATTCGCAGGTGACCTCCACAGAACACAGCTACGGAAACGAGAGAGGTAAAGGGCAGTGTGGACATGAGCACAGCAACCAAGAGTGATGTTCTGACATCTAGAGCTCTCAGCACATCTGCCAGGACCACCAGAGAGAAGGGTCTCCCCCGTAGCCCAGAGAACCCCGGAGTGTTTGTGTACCTGGAAATAGAGATCGAGGGCAGCCATCATGTCCACTCCCTTGGGGAAGCACTGCAGGGAAGAGCAGGGGGAAGCGGTTTCTTCAGGACAGTGATTTCACTAGCCAGATTCACACACACACCATCTCCAACCCCTCCGGCCCTGGCCTGGCACCAGAATCACCAGGGGCTTCTCGCTGGCCCCTCCCAGTTACCTTCTTTTCCTTGAGGTAATAGCCAATGGCGTAATTCCGATCCCCGGTTTCCTTCTCTGACTGAAATCTGAAACAAAGACCAAATTTAGCGTTTGAAGTTGAAGTGGTGGGAAGAGGGAAAAGGGGGGACCCTGTCTTTCCTGGGGTACAGCACTCTATCGCCACGTCACACTGAATCAGCCCCTTTGTAGCGTCTCACAGAATATTAGTGGGAACTCATGAACCTGAGCAAACACTTGGTGTAGCTTTGTGGTAAAATGTGAACAGACCAAACAAACCCACCCAGAGCTGTCTAGCCCTTCTGTCTAGGAAGTCTGGCGAAGTCTGGCACGGTTTTCGGCTCTGAGTCTTAACCAGGGCTCAGACACAAACTATCACACTGCCTTTCTCATTACACGCAGATCGAAGTGGGTCGCTATCTCTCCAAGCAAATGGATGCCAATAAGGGGCCCTGAGGAAGCTGGGAGGCCAACCCCCCTCCTTGAGTTCTCTTTTCCCTCCCTCTTTAGCTGCCCCACCACGTGTACACATACGCAACAGTACACTGCGCTCAGCCAGTCCTCTAAACAGAGCCTTACGTGGCATTGCTGAACCCCATGAATTCATTCCCAGCCATCTTGTTCAGATACTGCAGTACCTGGAAGGGAAGGGGGCTGGAGTGATGCCTTCTGACTAAAGAGCCCTAGAATACACCGGTCAGGCCGGCAAAGCCACTCGGAACCCCACCGTCCTCATCCCAGCTTTGCCCAGAAGACCAGGGATCTCGAGAGGCTGAAGCCAGCCGGTCCCTCTCCTCTGGAGGTACCGCTTCTGCTCGGGGTTGGTGAAGCCTTTGGCTTAAGCCAGGCACCAGAGGCAGCTGTAGAAGACAGCAGCCATGGGAAAGGCAGCAAGACATTGCATGCAAAGAACTTACAAAATCAAACTTCTCGGCCTTGTTGCAGTCCATCTGCAGAGAGAGAGAGAAAGCAATCAGTATTCCAGGCCTAGACGGATGGCAAACAGAAGGGTCACAAGGGCATTGTGGAGCTGGCATGTTAGGCTAGCCTTGCTACTGGCAACCTTACATTTTACAGTGTCTTTTGCTGCTTCTGAGACAAGCCTGTGATGCCCAGGCTGGTCTGTGAGTTAGTCGTGGCCCTGTGATCCTCTGGTCTCTGAGTAGCTGAGGTTATAGGCACGTGACCCTTGTTTAGCTAGCTGAGACCTTTCTGCCTGCACGTCCATGTCTAGAAACAGAGATAACCAAACTATTGACCAGTTTAGTGACGCATGCCTGTATTCCCAGCACTTCGGAGGCTGAGGCAGGAGGATTACTGAAAGATTTCAAGGGCAGTTTGGGGTACATAGAAAGATCTTGCCTCAAAAAAAAAAA
>NW_004949197.1:838614-846482 GCF_000317375.1 Microtus ochrogaster
CCTCACCTCCTCCCAGCCTCCCCCTCCCTAGCCTCACCTCTACTTTCTAGCCTCAATCTCAAGCCCTCATCCCTGTCTCCAGTCTGACCCTATCCCTCACCACCACCATCCATTTTATTTATTTTTTAGTAAAGGTCTCATGTATCCCAGACTAGCCTTGAATTTCTGATTTTTCTACCTGTACTTCTGGCATTACAGGTATGTGCTACCATGGTCCAACTCTCTCTCTCTTTTCCAAGAGAGGGTTTCTCCATGTAGCCCTGGCTGTCCTGGAACTTGCTTTGTAGACCTGGGAGCCTTGAACTCAGAGATCTGCCTGCCTCTGCCTCCTGTGTGTTGGGATTAAAAGTGTACACCACCACCACCACCCAGCCCCCACTCGCATTCCTTACACCCCATTAGCCTTACTCTACCCTGTACCAGATTCCCATGCCCTCGAGGACAGAAATGGGAAGTCTGTTAATACTCAATTACATTGATAAACGATTTTCTTCTATTACCAGGGAAACCAGGACCTCAGGTATGTTGGTCAAATGCTCTGCCACTGAGCTCCCCTCCCTCCCCCTCCCGGCTATACTGATAAATGAAACAGAAATCATTTCTTTTTAGCGGTGCCAGAGATTGAACCGAGGGTCTCCACAGACTGTGGAGACAAATGTTCTACTACTGAGCTTCATCCCCAGCTCCGAAACTGAAGTTTAGCTTAGCTGTGAGTCGGGTTTGCCACGCTGATTTAGATGAGATTAAGATGAGAGAGACCCCCAAGATGGGGCTGCAGACAAAACTGTCATGGAACAGCCAGGCACATTTGCCTCGGTCCCTCCCCCAGACTCATCGCTTCCTGCGATGTCAGCTATAGAGTCAACACACCGGGGACTCTGACACCTGAGCTCCTAGGGGGAAGGGTTCCTAACACCACCTTCCTCAGGAGGGGTTGTGATTGGCCCCATGGTGTCGCTGCCCACGCTGCTCCCAGGTTCTTGCTCAAGCCCTGGGAGAGCTGCAGCTGAAGGGCCTGCCTGACACCCCGTGCTCAAGGCCAGCTTGCAGTTCCAGGTGACGTGAATGACTGCCCTGAACTGGCCATTCACCCTTTTCTCAGTGAATCTCTCACCCAGGAGTGGCCAATCAATGCCTGATGGTGTTGTCCTCCCCCTGCCTTTGGCATCTGGCTGTTGGTCCTAGGCAAGGGTCACGACCTGCTCACTTCTGTAATGGTCAGTGCTCTGGGCTGCAGAGCTATAGGTGGGGGCAGGGAGGACTAGGGTAAGGGAAGTGATGTGCAAACTCTTACTAATATCCATAGCTTATAACATCTGGCTTCCTGTTGTACTTTTCCATGCCTCTTATTAACCCTCAAAGGACCCGGTACCCCGCCAGTCTCCCTGGAGAGATGAACAGATGCAGGAATAAGGGGATGGGAGACTATTACCTTTCACAGGGTTAGACTTGTACTGACCTTGATCAAGGAGCTGACAACAATGGCACCGGCATTGACCATGGGGTTATGGGGGATTCCTGGGAAAACACAAACCAGAGTCTGTTGGCCACTAACGAAAGTCTGCTTTATATTGTTCCATTCTGAAACTAACCAGGGTTGGGTTTGGCTCCTACCTAGATGAGAGAAAAGGCAAAGAACGGGAGAAGAGAGCGGTAGGGCTAAGGGAAAGGCAGACTAAGCATGCGCCCTGGAGACACTCACCTTCCTCGTTGAGGGACAGTTTGTTATAGCGCAGACCGCTGGGTTCCTTGCCCACAAACTTGTGCACGTAGTCAGTGCCTAAGGTGCTCACAGAGATGGCGTAAGTGAGAGGCTTGACACAGGACTGCAGGCAGAATGGGATCTTCGTGTGGCCCACAGAGTGCCTGGAGAAAGAGAGGGTCCATAAAAGGGGTTGGGCTTTGTTCTGCACCTGCGCCCTTCAGCACCTCCCTCTCACCCAGCGTCTCTTGGTGTTTGCTTGTCTAATTTTTATTTATGTGCATTGGTGTTTTGTCTGCATGTATGAGGGTGTCGGGTACCCCGAAACTGGATTTACAGACAGTTGTGAGTTGCCATGTGGGTGCTGGGAATTGAACTTGGGTCCTCAGGAAGAACAGCCAGTGCTCTTACTGTCAGCTCTCCAGCCCCCTTGTTTGTTTTTGAGGCGGGGTCTCTCTACAGAGCCCTGGCTGTCCCAGAACTCGCTCTGTAGACCAGACTGGCCTTGAACTCAGAGATCCTCCTGCCTTTGCCGTCCAGGTGCACCACAAGGCCCAGCGTCACCCAGGATCTTACCGCTGACCATCCACAGTGCACAGGGAGACACCCCAAAGGTCTGGGTTTGACTTGGCCAGCTGAGGGATGTAGGCTGCCACCTGGGCATGAATAGGTAGAGAAGGGGAGAGAGGTGAGAGTGGAGAACAGCACAGCTATGTGCAGGGTCAGAAACTGGTAGAAGCTAATATTCTGCCACCTAAGGCAGATAGTCCTTCTGTGCACTGCTTCCAGAAGCACCCAGGTCTTCAGTCCCTGGCAGCCCTACCTCTCTGTAGTCCTAACCATGGCGGAATAGCAGGAAAGCCCATTGAACATTAAAAACTGGCAATTCTAGGGCTGGGTTTTCAGGTCCACTCCCTGTAAATCTTGAAGGCTCGACTGAATATCTTTCCTTTGAGACAGGGTCTCCCCTAAGAATCCAAGCTGACCTCAAACTTCTGATTCTGCCTTAACCTCCTGAGAATTGGGATTATAGGCCTGCACCACGAAGCCTATCTTCTGCCATCCATGTCCACAAAAGCCTAAGGTCTTGTCACATGCTATTAGAGTACACACAGACTCACATGAAGCCATGTCCTTGTTTCTGAGGCTCTGCTCCTCAGCCTGTATCACTGAACCTCAGCCCCAGGAAGTCTCTGAGAAACAATGTGTATCTAGCTCAGAGCCCCCACCCCTCCCTCATTCCCTGGCCCTCACTTTGCCTCCAGTGAGCTCTTTGGCATCCTCAAAGATGCGATCCACGTGGCCCGTGAACTCCTCAAAGTCAGGGATGACAAACTTCTTTCGGAAAGCCTGAGTCAGGAGCACAATGTTGCTGCTCACACACCTGGATCCCAGATACGAGTGTGTTAGGGGGCTGGAGAGATACAGCAGGCATGGGAACCACACAAGCTGGGGATAAGCAGGGTTGTGAGCGTTCATCTGGTTTCAGACTAACAGCTGTGTGACTTTTGGCTGCCATTTTATCTCATGAAGTTTAAATTCCCTAACCTTCAAAATGAGGGGTTCTAAAGACATAGGAAGATAGCCCGAGACATTTTGAGAAAAATGCTAAAATCAGAAAAAGCATAGCCTATGGGCTCTAGCGTTGAGAAGTCCTAATATATACAGCCATAAGTGTATGTGAGCACACAGGGCGTTTTCTAGAACACACTCACTAATCTGTTAACAATGTTTACATCTGGGAAAGGGGCTTAGGACTAAGTAGAAAAAAAGATATATTTCTGTATTATTTTTCATAATGAGTATGTATTGCTTGTATTATAAGTAAAACTCTTCTACCTACAGAACAGTTCTGGGGGCAATGCTCATTTCTGGGGCTCTCACTTTTGGAAGAGATCGCGGTCCAAGAGGCCACCATTGTTGGACTCCTGGACCATGCGCTGCATCTTGCTCATGCAGTCCTGAAGCCGTGGGTCTGACGTTTGTAGTCCAGTGGCCTTCAGGGCCTTTGGGGGAGAGAAGAGGCCTGGTCAGGTCAACCAAGGACAGCAATCTTTTCCTCAGTCTTTCCCAATAGATCCCCAAATCCCCCACCGCTAACTACTACAATTGGTAGAACATGAGTTTGGGAACTAAGCAAAGGGACTAGAGCAGTCTGAGAGGTTAGTACGTCTCTTGCCACTTTCCATGAGAAGTGTTATCGTCTGGACGATGGCTTTGGCTCATCAGCCCAGGCAGCCATTAGTCCTCTGTATTTTTCAGTGTTCACATAGCAACCCATTAGCTAACCTATACTTTGTCAACCAGCCTTTTCTCATGTCCCAGGGCCTCTAAAGAGTCAGAGTTCTCTGGACAGGCAGACAGCCACTTACGGTAGTGAACTTGTGGATGGGGATCCGTTCCTGTCCCTCAGCAATGGTGTAGAAGAGCAGGTCACCAAGGCGAGGCAGCATGCCGCTGTTTGACACATCACTGTTTGGGGGAAAGAGATGGGAAGGCGGGGGCCTGAGGATGCTCCGTCTCCTCCAGCTCCACCTCCAGCACAAGATGTGAATCCTGCTCTCCAGCTTTCTTTCCAAAGCTCTGAACTTTCAGACCTTCATTTCAAGCTGTCTTCTAGATAATTCCACTTCCAGATGTTCCACACACCCTGAAAACTGAACGCACCCAGCAAGAGCTCTCTCTGCTTGCATGTTTCCCAAGAAGGGCCGGTACATGCATAACCACCGGGATGCAAGCTGCACCGCAGAACTGTTTTTTTTTAAATATTTATTAATTTATTATGTATACAATATTCTGTGTGTATGCCTGAAGGCCAGAAGAGGGCACTGGACCTCATTACAGATGATTGTAAGCCACCATGTGGTTGCTGGGAATTGAACTCAGGACCTTTGGAAGAGCAGACAATGCTCTTAACCTCTGAGCCATCTCTCCAGCCCCCTGCAGAACTGTTTTGATTCATCCCACATTCTGTGTCTAACACTGGACGAATTTGTCTTCACTTTCCTCTCAAATCCCCCCTCTTTCTCCTGTGTCCTAGAAAGAGTCTGCTTTGCTCCCACTGCTGTGTGACTTAGGCAGCTCGAGCACTATTGCTAACCTGCTTCTCCTTATCTACTTGACACGGGCGGTGTCAGGCTCAGGACCACACTCCATGACAGTGTGACAGAAAGTAAGTCAATCAACAGCTTCCTGCCTGTCATCTGCTACTATACTCCCTGCCCTCCATGCCAGCTGTCCTTCTGAAACTTAACCATTTTCCACTCAGAACCCTAAAGCCGGGCATGGTAGTGCATGCCTTTAGCCTTGAATCCCAGCACTCAGGAGGTAGAGGCAGGTGGATCCCGGAGTTGAAGGTGTAGCCCAGCCTGGTCTACACAGCAGGTCCAGAACAGCCAAGGGTACACAAAGAAACCCTGTCTAGAAACAAACAAACAAACAAACGCAAAAACCTGTCATACAAAGAGGGTGAGGTGACATATTCCTGTAATCCTAAAACGTGGGAGGTGGAGGCAGGAGGATCAGGAGTCACCTTCAGCCGCATAGTTAGTCTGAGGCCAGCCTGGGCTACCCGGGACCGTGTGCAAACCAGAAACAAATGGCTGGAGATGTCTCAGCAGTTCAGAGCACCTGTTGTCCCTCAGAAGACCTGTGCTCCCTCCCCAGCACTCACGTTGGGTGGGCTGCTCACAACTGCCAGTTTCTTCAGGGGATTAAATGCCTTCTTCTGGCCTTCATGGGTAACCCTCCCCAATAAACAGAAATAAAAATAAGGGTTAAAACAAAAATATCAGTGCCATCCAGGACAAAACGGCAGCTCACAGAATGGGAAAAAATTTTCACCAACTCCACATCTGACAGAGGGCTAATATCCAAAAGATATAAAGAACTCAAGAAACTAGAACAAACAAACCAAATAATCCAATTAAAAATGGGGTACAGATCTAAACAGAGAGTTCTCAACAGAGGAATCTCAAATGGCCAAGAAACATTTAAATGTTCAACATCCTTAGCCATCAGGAAAATACAAATCAAGATGACTTAGATTCATTCTTACATTGTCGGAATGACTAATATCAAAAAAACACAAGTGACAGCTCCTGGAGAGTATGTGGAGCAAGGGGAACACTCCTCCACTGCTGGTGGGAAAGCAAACTTGTACAGGCACTGTGGAAATCAGTATGGCAGTCTCTCAGAAAATTGGGAATCGATCTACCTCAAGACCCAGCTATTCCACTCCTGGGCATATATCCAAAGGATGTTCCATCCTACCACAAGGACACTTGCTCAATTATATTCACAGCAACTTTGTTCATAATAGCCAAAAACTGGAAGCCATCTAGATGTCCCTCAACTGAAGAATGGGTAAAGAAAATGTGGTACATTTGCACAATGGAGTATTACTCAGCTGTTTAAAAAAATAACATCATTGCAGCCAAATGGATGGAACTAGAAAAAAAATCACCTCATTCAAGGTAACCCAGACCCAGAAAGACAAACATGGTATGCACTCACTCATAAGTGGATATTAACTGTTAAGTAAATAATAATTGTGCTACAATCCAACAGACCCAGAGAGGCTAGTAACAAGGAAGGCTCTAAAGGGGACGCATGGATCTCCTTCAGAAGGGGAAATAGAATCAAGTTCATGGCTGGACTGGGGGCAGGTGGGGATGGGAACAGGAGAGATCAGGTGTTGGGGAGAGATGACTGCAATTGGGAGGCATTTGGGGGAGTAAGGCAGAAACCTAGTGCAATGGATACCCCCTGGAATCTACAAAAATGACCCTAGTGACAATTTCTAGCAACAGGGGAACATGCAGCCTGAACTGGTCATCTTCTGTAACCAGGCAAGGCTTCCAGTAGAGGGGCTGGGACATCAACACAGCCACAAAAGCTTCAGCCTACGATTTGTCCTGCCTGCATGTGTGCTGAGGTAAAGGAGGCGCAGAACTTGCAGGAGTGACCACACCGTGACTGGAAACTTGAGGCCCAAGCCAGAAGAGGGAACCCATGCCTGACACTGCCTGAATGCCCACTGCATTGTGGGAAGACTTGTCCAATATGGGAACATATCCTCATAACACCATAGGTCTTGGGAGGCAGAGACCGGATCAAGGAAGTTTCCAGGCCAACTAGGTCTACACAGAAGTTCAACGCTATTACTACTAGAACCCTGTCTCAAAAACGAAGAGAGGTATGTGTAATCCTAGCTCTCTGGAGGTGGAGGCAAGTTCAAGATCTCCCCTATATAGAGTTTGAGGCCAACTTAGGCTATATGAGACTGTGTCAAAAAAAAAAAGATTACTGGGTTCCAGGTTCAATTTCTATCATCCATAGGACTGCTCACTAGTGTTTGTAACTCCAGCTCCAGGGGATCTGACGTCCTCTCCTGGCCTCCCACAGACATACATACTGGCAAAATATCTATACACACAAAATAAACATAACACTATAAAAAGCCATTTAAAAAACTGAATACAGGGTGAGCAAGACAACTAGCAGGAAGCAGTGATCATCTGCAGCCCTGGAGACCTGAGGAGCCACGTAAAGGTGGAAGGAAGGAACCAGCTCTAGTTACCCACTGACCACGAGAGCACAAGGCTTACTGGTACTCATACATATACGATAGTTAAAAATCAATTAATTAGGGGCTGGAGAGATGGCTCAATGGTTAAGAGCATTGCATGCTCTTCCAAAAGACCCGAGTTCGATTCCCAGCAACCACATGGTGGCTCACAACCATCTGTAATGAGGTCTGATGTCCTCTTCTGGCCTACAGACATATATGCAAACAGAATAGTGTGTCCATAATAAATAAATAAATATTTTTAAAAAATCATTTAATTAAAAATAAAACTCATATGTGCAAAATATAGCTCACCAAAATATTATAATTCTACACTTGTTAAATTATATGAATATACATGTACATATATAACCTATATATGGATATATCACAGAATTAACTTTTTGCAGCTCTGGCTGTCCTAGAACTCACTCTGTAGATCACGCTGATCTAAACTCACAGAGATCCACCTGCTTCTGCCTCCTGAGTGCTGGGACTAAATTTATGTACCATCATGTCGGGCCTGGTGCCCTGAGAGGTCAGAATAACCCAGATTCCCTGGAACTAGTTATGGATAATTGTTAATCAGCTATGCTG
>NW_004949197.1:847743-849343 GCF_000317375.1 Microtus ochrogaster
GAGCAACATAATAGCTCTGACTCTGGTTTGGAAAAATCTGTATCTCACGATTTTCCTCATTTAGGAAAAATCAACACATTCAACGATCAAGTTGGAAACTTGTTACGATAGTTTTGCCTGCATGTAGGATATTCTACAGCTACGCTCTGCTACAAAAACACACCGGACACATACGCACAGAACGTGCGCATCAGAAATGACGCGCACCACACAAAACCTACAGACGACACGCAGAAACAAGAAACACCACACAGACTCAAGTGCACTTTGACCCGGGGCAGGAAGCTGTTCCATACCCACGACCTTCCCTAAAATACCGGGACCAGAGTAGAAAAAGGATGCGGATGGGCAGGTGTGCACCAGGTAACACTCGGCGCCCATCGGCGTTCCCCATTAAGTACGCACCTTGGACAGGCATCATCTCGAAGACCGACCTGCCCAAACGCCCTCCCGGGCGGACGGCACCTGACCGCCCGAGCGCGGCGGACCCAAATCCCCACATCTAAAGGAAAAGGCATCGCAGGCTAGTGAGCTCGGAGAGGAGACGAGATGCGCTCTCTGGGCAAGGGCACTCCCAGCGAGCTAACGAGAACGACAGTGGGAGTGGGAGCCAGCCTGTCCCCTGCCCCTGTCCCGCGAGCCTTACTGATCCGTGTGCTGCGGCTGGTGGCTGTGCGGCGCGGCCTCACTGAAGTGGTACCGGACGCCCCCGCCTAGGAGCGGGCCCCGGCTCGGGTGACCCCAGCCTCCCCGCCGGCGGTGGCTGCCGGCGCGGCTCAGCGCGTTCTGCAGAACCCTCATGGAGCGCATGCCCCCGGTGCGCCACCCGCTCTGCCCGGGCGCTCCAGACGTGCGAGCGGTGGCGAGGAGGGAGGGGTGGAAGAGTGACGGGCGAGCCTAGGAGTGGGGGAACAGTCCGGCGGCCAGCCGAGCCTGGGAGGAAAAGGGCCAGCTGGGTGGGTGGGGTTGGCACCAGGGGAGGGGCCAGGCCCGTGGCGACTCCGATCCTGCAGGTGCACCCATCGCCCTGGTCGCCCCCAGCCAGGAGTGCAGCGGCCACCGGTGAGCAGCGGCTGGAAGGCGCTGCGTGGGAGAGGGCGGGTCCTGGAGTCAAGACGGACAGGGCCCACGGCCAATCATCGAGGAAAAAGAACCCTGGGAGGCGGGGAGAGTCAGGTCCCTGCGCCCACGGACTCCGGGGCGCGTCACTGCGGTGGTGGGGAGAGAAACCCCTCTCTGCGCCGTCGGAGCTCGGGGAGAAGCGGCAGGGCTGGGAACGATGGGATTCTCTGGTGCAGCTGAAAATGTTACTCGAGAGAGAAAGATGAGAGCGAGCGGGAAGCAGGAACCACCTAGTGAGCGGGTGGCGCGCCCGGGGCGTGCGACGTTCCGAGGCCAGAAGCGGCCCGTGTACTGTCACCTGCTGTGCGGGCTGCGGGCTCAGAGCACCGCGTCACGGACGCGCGCTGGCGGTGAGTGGAGAACGCATGTCCAGAAACAGCCGCGCTTCCGTGCTAGTCGTTCCGGTGCTAGGTTCTTAGCGTGATCTGCCTGCAGTTTATTTGGTGGCTGCGGATATTCTTTCTGTAGAGTTCATGCA
>NW_004949197.1:850192-858920 GCF_000317375.1 Microtus ochrogaster
CTCTCTCTCCTCAGCTGTGACCTATGAAGCAGTTGTTAGGCCCATTCTGAAGCGAGGAAACTCAGAACAGAGACACCTCGGTGGGTAAAGGTGTTTGTTGCTAAGCTTGACAGCTGCCTGCATTCAAGCCGTGGAGCCCACACAGTGGAAAAGAACTGATATAGACAGGAGCACTCATGTGCCCCCTACCCCAGATACGTAAATGTTAAAAAAAAACGATGACCAACTTTTTAAATTAAAATTAAGACTGCTTGCATAAGAGAGCCCAGAGCTGAAATCACACAGATCTCGGGTTACGTGCAGCCTTCTCCAAAATTGACAATTGAATCAACAACCCGGGAGAAAACGACCTCGCTCCTGAAAAAGGTTATTTTATTCTGTGAGATAGAACTAACTGGTCATTGACTATTGAGTTGCCCAGGCTACATTACAAAACTTCAGTTTTCATTTCTGAATCTAAATGGCCCTGATCCTGGCCCAGAACGGGGTACAACCCTTGTAGATCTCACCGTCTGAGAAGCTTGGGTGAGAGGGTCAGGGGGACAAGCTTAGTTGGGCTGTGTGAGGAGACCTTGCCACAAGCGAGATGTAACCATGAGAAATCAGACGTCAATCATGCTTGCGTGTTTGGTAGGACGGCAGCTCTTCTTACTGTTCAGAGTGGGGGTTTTGTTTGAAACCAGGCGGCCTCCCTCTGTTTGTTTTTCCTACTGTTCGCCCTCCCACTCTGACTTATGTGCTCCCCTATCAGGAGCACTTCCTCTAACTCAGGGACTACAGGTCGTTGCCCTACTTCTGACTTTGCCTTGAAAGCAAACTTCTTGGTTTTTGCTTTCAGATAGAATGTCTCCCTGATGCTCTTGAACTTGCTTTTCAAGGATGACTTGAAGCTCTGATCCTCCTCCGGCTTCTACCTCTCAAGGGCAGGGGTTATAGACCTGCGGTTGCCCTGCCCGCCCAGAGTTATTCCAGGCCAGGGTCTGAACCAAAGGATTCCTGCATGCTAGGAATCAAGCATGTAGGCAAGCACTAGGCCAACTGAGCATCCCCATCAATGCTTTTTGGTTTTGGAGATGGGGACTAGTTACGTTGTTGGGATCAAATTTGCCCCCACCTGCCTCAGTCTCCCTAGCTGCTGAGGTTACACACATCTGTAACACCATGCCTGTGTTTAATTAAGAGCTTTACTACTCAGTATAAACTAAATCAACATGAGTTTGTATGTGCGGTGTATGTACATGTGCTTGTGTGTGCACAGGTGTCTTTCTCAGGGGATCTCCACTTTGATTTTAAAGATTTTTTTTTTTTTAAACAGGGTCTCACTGGGTAGTCCAGGCTGGCCTGGAACTCACAGAGATCGTCTTCCTGTGCCTCCTGATTAAAGGTGTGCACCACCATGCCTGCCTTTTCCTGTGCAGTGTTTTACCTGTACATATGCATGTACCACATAAGTACCTGGTGCCTGTGGAGGCCAGAGAGGTAACCCTGGAACCAGAGTTACAGACTGTATGAGTGCTGGGAACTGAACTTGGGTCCTCTGCAGGGCAGCAAGTGTTCTTAACTCCTGAGCCATTTCTCCAGCCCCCACCGTATTTTTTGAGTGAGGGTCTCTAATGAACCTGGACCTAGACACAGCTAGACCTTGGATGGCCAGCGATACCTGAATGCTCGAGTTCCAGATTCCCAGTTTTTTATGTGTGTGCTGGGGGTCGGAACTCAAGTCCATATGGTCTCATAGTCAGTACTCGATGAGCTAACCTGTCTGCCAACCCTTCTAAAGATCTGTTCATGAGAAAAATACGTTAGGTTAGGGAATTTCTAGTTATTAACCAGAAGCTATTTGCTTCATTTATATCCCTGTTTCTTTGAATTATCTATTTTATATCACTGCTAATGAGCTTCTGCTTCTTGCATTTGCCTCTTATGTGGGAGCTGGTTGCCTATCAAACTTGCTCAGGTGCACTTTGATTTCCTGAGTCAGAGCCTGAAGGGTGAGCAGTTCAAGGCCAGCCTCTACTATACGATGACGCCCCCCCTCCCCTCATTCAAAACACAAAAACAGAACAACAGCGAAAGTCAGAGTGACCAAGACTGCTCAGCAGGTAAATGCTGTCCAAATCTGAATCTGGCAGCCTGAGTTTTGATTCCTGGAACCCAAGTAAGGTTAAAAGTGGAGAAATGACCCCACAATATGGTCCTCTGACTTACACATGTACCTGTCCCACACCCCAGTAATAAAAGTAAGATCTCCCTCTCCCCTCAAACTTCTGACCTACATTGGATCCTGTTTCCTAAAGGACGCGTGTCCTGCTTTGCCCAGCAGGTGGCAGTGTTTCTCCTGGTATTCTTTGGTGGCTTGCTTTCTCACCAGAAACACTCTGAAAAGGATGAAAATTATAGTCTGTCATTATAATGAATTTAAATTATATTTGGATGGTGTCCTGGTTGGGTTTTTTGTCAGCTTGACATAAGCTTGAGTTATTTGGGGAAAGGGAACCTCACTTGAGAAAAGCCTCAATCAGAATGGCCTGCCGACACGTGGGAGGGCCCAGCCCACAAAAGGTGGCTGCGGCAAGCCAGTAAGCAGCATTTCTCCATGGCCCCTGCTTCAGTTTCTGCCTCAACTTCCCTTCATGATGGACTGGATAGGGACCTGTAAGTTGAAATAAAATCTTTGCTACATCTGTTGCTTTTTGAAATGGTGGTTATTACAGCAATAGCAAGCCAGGGCAGGTAAGAAGTTAGCCTCAAGGTGGTGGTGCAGGCCTTTAATCCTAGGACTTCAGAGGCAGAGGCAGGCGGATCTTTGTGACTGAGGCCAGCCTGTCTACAAAGCGAGTTCCAGGGCAGCCAGGACTATTACACAGAGAAACCCTGTCTCGAAAAACAAACAAACAAACAACAACAAAACACACACACATGAAAGAAAGAAAGAAAGAAAGAGAGAGAGAGAGAGAGAGAGAGAGAGAGAGAGAAAGAAAGAAAGCAGGATGAGCAAGCCAGGGGAAGCAAACCGGTAAGCATCACTCCTCCATTGTCTCTGCATCAGCTTCTGCCTCCAGGTCCCTGCCCTGACTTCCTTCCATGATAGACAGCAGTGTGACAGTGTAAGCCAAACAAACCCTGTCCTCCTCATCTTGCTTTGGTCATGGCATTTTCTTGCAGCAATAGAAACCCCGACTGGGACAAAGGATGAGCCTAATAAACCCTTTGCTCCCCACAAGTTGCTGTGTTTTATCACATAAAACTCAGGACCGAGGAGGCCTAACTGAGAAACTGGGTCCTGTCTAGCCTGTGGCGCCTCGCTCCTGTAAGGCCTGCCCTTGGGATGCAGAGGCGGAATCAAAGTTCAAAGTCATCCTCCACAGCCATTCTGAGGCCAGGCAGGACTATGGAAGACCCTTCCTTTTAAAGAACAAAAGGCAGGTGTGGTGGCATGTGCTCACCATAAGCAGACAGTGTAGAACTGAAGGTCAGAAATTCTAGATTCCGAGCTGGCGTGGACACACACACCTGAAGCCCATGTTCTGGAGCCTGTGGATGTTTGTTTGTTTGCCATGGCCCCTAGCAAATTTCTGTTGTTATTATTTGACAGTTTTATACAGGTATTGTTAAGTCTACTTCAAGTTAATAGTTTTTTTCTTTGCTGTTTATCTCCGGGCACACTGCGGATTGAACCCAGGTCCTGTGCATGCTAGGCAAATGCACCATTGAACTGCACCCCAGCCCTCAGTGTTCTGGCTCATTGCCATCCTCATGGCTTTACACTTACTGCTGTATGCTAGTGTAACCATGTGAAATTATTATTCAGTGATAAGAATATTGAAAAAATTATATATAGTAGTTTAATTTGGTGAAATCTAGTAGTTGAATTGAAGTTGATACCCCTGATGGGATCATGTGAGTTGTTTTAGAGATAGTTAGGGCTAGACAAAAATTAATGTCTCAGGTGTGAAGTAAACACATGAATAGACCCATATCACCAATGTAGATGGTCCTGAGATGCATAAAATGCAGTCTTAGGTCCTTCACTGATGTGTGCCTGAGAGCTCGTTCATCCTTAGATACATAGTGAGTTGTTTAAGGCCAGCCTGAGCTGCAGGAGACCTTATCTTAAAAAAAAAAAAAGGAAATTGGGGTTCAACCTGAAGGTCAGAAAAGGCAAAACAGACAGTCACTGGCTCTTATCTCTCCTCAGTCCAAAATGGTGATCCTGTCTGCAGGAATCTCAGAATGAGACTGTGTCTGAGAGCTGTCTCCTCCCATTTTATAATCCTCTCTCTAGTTCTGGGATTAAGGGCATGCACCACTGGTTTCTATGGCACGCTAGTGTGGCTCCTGGGATTAAAGGTATGTGTCATTGTTGCCTGCTCTGTAAGGCTGGCCAGTGTGGCTGTTTTACTTTTCCGATCTTCAGGCAAGCTTTATTTATTAAAATACAAATGAAATTCCACTACAGTCTGGTCTACAGTGCAAGCTTTAGGATAGGCTCCAAAGCTACAGCGAAACCCTGTCTTGAAAAACCAAAAAGAAGAAAGAAAGAAAGAAAGAAAGAAAGAAAGAAAGAAAGAAAGGAGAAAACAAAGAAAGAAAAAGAAAAAAGGAGGGAGGGGTTGGGAGATGGCTCAGAAGTTAAGAGCACTGACTGCTCTTCCAGAGGTCCTGAGTTCAGTTCCCAGCATCCATGTGATGACTCATAGCCATCTGTAATGAGATCTGGTGCCCTCTTCTGACAGGCAGAACACTGTATACATAATAAATAAATAAACCTTAAAAAAAAATCTATGCATGGTAACTTAAAAAAAAATAAGTTGGATATAGTAGCACATGCCTTTACCCCAGCATTTGGGGAGCAGAGGCAAGCAGATCTCTGTGAGTCTGAGGCCAATCTAGTCTACATAGTAACTCCTAAACCAGTCAGTGTTCTATAGTAAAGCCCTGTCTCAAAAAGCTGTGCAGGAGGTGAAGGGGGCCTGGAGAGATGACTCAATAGGTAAGAGCTCTGGCTGCTTTTATGCAGGCCCCAAGTTTAGTTCTTAGCAGCCACAAGGTAGCTTGTAAGTCTGTTCCAGGAGATCTCCGCCTCTCTTCGTGGGTGTGAGGCAGACAAGTGTTACATACTGTGTGCACACATATGTGCTTAGGCAAACACTTCTCTTTCCTGTGTTCTCTCTTTTCTGTTGTTCGAGACAGTCTCACATAATCCAGACTACTTTGAGGATGGTAGAAGAAGATGGCCTTGAACTCCTGATCCTCCTTCCTCCCAAGTGCAGGGAACACACGTGGGTGCCTGGGTGCCGCCAGACCTGTTTTACACGGTGCTGAGGCTCGAGCCCAGAGCTTCAGTCATGATAGGCAAGTGTATTACCAGCTATATCCTCAGCCTTCTTTTTTTTTTTTTTAAAAAGATTTATTTATTTATACAGTATCCTGCCTACAGGCCAGAAGAGGGCACCAGAGCTTAATATAGGTGGTTGTGAGTCACCATGTGGTTGCTGGGAACTGAACTCAGGACCTCTGGAAGAGCAGTAAGTGCTCTTAACTGCTGAGCCATCTCTCCAGCCCCCAGGCTTCTTTTTTCTGTTTTCTTCTAATCCTGCTTTTCCTCTTCTCTTTTCGAGGAGAAAAATTCCATGTTTTAGATGATTTCTGTTAGAGAATACTTGCGGCAGACACATTAGTCAACAGAACGAGTTTTTCTATCTGGAATGGGGTGTGTTGGGGGTGTGTGTCCTTGGTTTTGATAGACCTTATTCCCCAGGTGCTGAGCGCGCGGAGACCATCACCTGCGTGCTGGCCGGGCTTCCTGCCTTCAAGGATACACACACACAGGCTAGAGTCCATCACTTCTGCAGGTTCTCAGTTCTCCACCCTGATTGGGAGGGAACAACAACGGCATAACAGGCATCTTCCCTCAGACAGGCGAAGTCCATCTATCTCTAAATGCTTGCGATTCTTACTTGGTAGTAGATTTTGCATTGTTTTGTTTGTTTTGTTTTGAGACAGGATCTTACCATGTGACCGAGAAGAACTCATGCAGTTGTCCTGCTTCAGCGTTGAGTGGTGGAAATTTCACGAGCGTTGTCGTTCACGGTAAGGATATCCCTGTGTATCGGGGCCAGGGGGTCTCGTGTACTCTAGGCTGGCCACAAATTCATTATGTAATTGAGACTGTTCTCCAGCTCTGAATCCAAATCCTTTTACCTCTACATCTCAAGGGCTGGGATTCCAGGCCTGTGTAACTACAGCCAAATCGTGTTGCGTTTTTCAGAAGCTAACCTCCAGGAAAATCTGGGCAACATTGTGAGACTGAGACCGTGTGTTTAAAAGAAAAAAATAAACAAAACAAAAAAGGTGTTCAGGAGAGATGAGTCTCAGAGGCTAGGCGTGTTTGCTGTTTCTCCAGAGGCCCCGAGTATGACTCCCAGTGCCTACATTGTTTCTTGAAACCCCAGCTGCAGGAAGTTTAACAACCTCTTATGGCTTTGGCCGGCATACACACAGTCACAAAAATAAAAACTGGCTTTTTTGGTTTTTTGGGGGGTGGTGGTATTGAAATGGAATCTTACTTTGTAGCCCTGTTAGCCTTGGCTCTCACTATGTAGTCTCAAACCCAACAAAGATCTTCCTGCCTCTGCCTCCCAAATGCTTGAAGCGTGTGCGTTAGCATATCCAGCAAGGGTGAGTGTGTTTCATTCAGTGCACATTCTAGAGAAGTTCCAAACTAGTCGCTTCGAAATCAGAAGGTGTAAATGTCTCTTTTCCTAGAAGATATTACAAATAATTTCTACTCCCTCCCAAAACAACTCATTGGCATTGCCTGCCATCCTACCTCCTCAGGAGAATAGTTAGGAGTTAGGAACCAGGCTGAGCAACATAGAGAGAGCCCCTCTCAAGAAAACCAAACAAAATCAAAAGAACCTAATGCTGGACTCATGGGACCTAATTATTAGAAATTGACCAAATGTAGAAAGGCGTGAACAATCTAACGAAGGAAACAGAAAGGCAGGAGCCATGCTGGAGGGTTAGGGTTCTCCCTGACCCTCCCGAGCAGAACCCTAGCACACTGCTGCCTTCCCCTCCCCCTCACAAAACCGGGGATGAAGCTCACAGGCAGACGCACTTTGCCAGACTTGGGTTAAACATCCAGCACCCCAAAAGGTGTGTGTACTCACCGAATTGCAGTCTCTAGTTAGTGTTGTCCGTGTTCTTTGACCTAGCTTTTCTATCATGTGTGTAACTGGGCCATTCTGTTTCTGCGGCCCTAAATTTATTGGATAGACTATGAAAATGTAGTAGTATACCAGGGGAAGTATGACTTTTATGTGAGTCAAGACTTATCTGTTGTCTCTCTCTCCTTCCTGAGCTGGTTCTATAGCCCAGGATGGCCTCACGCTCACCAGGTAGCTGAGGATAACCTTGAGCTTCAGATGCTCCTGGGTGCTGGGATCACAGGTATGTGCCACCATGCCTTGTTTTAAATTTTTCCCCCCATTTTTAAAATGTTCCTTTTGAAGTTCCAGAACTGTTTTTTTTTTTTTATCAGAGTTTGAAAGGAAAAAAAACAAAACAAAAAACAGGGCAGTCAAACTATCAGTGTTGGCAGAGGCCAAGAGGAGGAGGTGATTTAGAGAGAAGGTTAGCACCTTTTGAGTTAGGGTCCAAGAAAGCAGGTAGACCATCAGCAGCTGCTCTGGGGGAGAAAGTCTCCCCACAGAGAAAAAGTGTGGCTGTGTAGAGTGGAATGCTGCCTTGGATTTAAGACAGCATCCAAAAGAGAGATAAAATGGCTGGGGGTCAAGCTTTTTTTTAATATTTATTTATTATGTATTACAATATTCTTTCTGTGTGAATGCCTGAAGGCCAGAAGAGGGCACCAGACCTCATTACAGATGGTTGTGAGCCACCATGTGGTTGCTGGGAATTGAACTCAGGATGTTTGGAAGAGCAGGCAATGCTCTTAACTGCTGAGCCATGTCTCCAGCCCCCTATAGTGTAATCTTGAATGCAACTAAGGCACTGGTTTCCAAAAATGTTCTCTTAAGATCTTCCATGTTGCCGCGCGATGGTGGCGCATGCCTTTAATCCCAGCACTCGGGAGGCAGAGACAGGCAGATCTCTGTGAGTTCGAGACCAGCCTGGTCTACAAGAGCTAGCTCCAGGACAGGCTCCAAAGCCACAGAGAAACCCTGAAAAACCAAAAAAAAAAAAAAAAAAGATCTTCCATGTTGGTCACATGACACTCAAAGGGGTGCACGCTGGGAGACAGTAACTAATCACGATAACAGCTGGGTGTTCCCTGAGTGTCCTCTTTTCTACAGGCTGCATAGGACTTATTTCACTTAAAATGCTAGGAAATAGATAACTATTTACTCCATTTTACCAGTTTGAGGTACAAGGGACTGTTTTAAAAACGTAAAGACTGTTGTGTTAGCAGGTGGAGGCACCTGAGCATGGGTCTGGGACTCGAGTTCCATACCCCGCCCAAGGTAGCTGGAGGGAAGTAGCTCAGGGAACTGCTTGAGAGTCCTTCTGTGACCACAAGCACACTATGGAATTTGAATGTACACACACACACACACACACACACACACACACACACACGTTAATCTTTTAAGGTTTCAAACACGGGAGGTAGTTCTCTCAGGGCAAGTCGAGGGACTGGACTAAATTGTTAACAAAACCCTGCCCCAAGGGCTTCCTGCCTTCAAGGATACACACACACAGG
>NW_004949197.1:859580-860108 GCF_000317375.1 Microtus ochrogaster
CATTGAGTAGTTTGGGGCCAGTGGATGTTGCATAGTGAGACTTGACTCAGAAGAGAATAAGATAATTCTACTTTTTAAAGATTAGACGGTGGGGGTGTGTGTGGGGGGTGCCCGCCTTTAATCCCAGCACTTGGGAGGCAGAACTGTGAGTTCGAGACCAGCCTGGTCTCCAGAGCAAATTCTGGAACAGCCAGGTGTACACAGAGAAACCCTGTCTGGAGCAACAACAGCAACAGCGACAACAACAAAACCACACAGACACATACAAATACACCAACAAACCAATTTATTATTATTACTTTTTTTTTGAGATGGGGTTTTTTCTGTGTAATAGCCCTGCCATGGTGAGATACCAGTTAATATCATTTAGATATTTAGATAGATGGGTCAGGATATGGTGAATGACAGCTTCTGAGGGTGGAAAAGGAAGTTCTTAAAAAATGTGGTGTTAGCCGGGCGGAGGTGGCGCACGCCTTTAATCCCAGCACTCGGGAGGCAGAGGCAGGCGGATCTCTGTGAGTTCGAGAC
>NW_004949197.1:860208-860983 GCF_000317375.1 Microtus ochrogaster
GTGGTGTCCCCGAGAGATGCTGTTATTTACTTTTGTGCTGTGCTGAACTCCCGTTTCCATGCTCAGTGGCCATTCCCACGATTCCCACGTTGAGGCTGTCCCCACCCTTCCTGTGTCCCTTGAGTTGAGCAGGCGCTTCCTGTCCTGTTGTAAATGAAAGCAGAGTTGGGGATAGCTCCGCATATGTTTGCTCTGCAGAATGCTGGCGCTGTCTGTTCCGTTATCACAGCAAAACAGTGACGGGAAAATCAGAAAGCAGAGCTTCGTTTCAGAGAGGGTTTGGGTTTAAGGTCTTTTGGAGCGTGTGTGATGGCAGCCAGGAGCACTGAGGAGGGGCTCTGAGGCCCGGCAGTCTCCCTCCCTGTTCTGGGCAGATGGGTGGACTTCTGTGGGTCATTCCTAAGTTTTCTTTTCTTGCTACAACTGTTCCTTCGAGGGCAGACTGGAGGTGAGTTTACCGCGACTGCGTGGGATTCCTGTCTCTTCCGTTCTATTCTTCTTTCCTAAAAAGTCTCATCTCCTCCTCCTTTGTGAGACTTTTGTGAGCTTTTTTAAAGAGTTATGGTTTCTTTCTTTGACAGCTCAGAGACGATATCCTAACTCTGCGAACTTCATTCAGCGTGGTGAGAAATTCCACACCTGGTGAGTTTTCCTACTTGATTAAGCTTCAGGGGTTTTAAGGGCTAAGGGGATAATAAATAAAAAGTCGAGGTGTAGGGCACGGTGCTCTAATCTGTGGCCTAGCCATCAGGAAAGCAGGCATGAGGTTTAGGAG
>NW_004949197.1:861668-862388 GCF_000317375.1 Microtus ochrogaster
TGTCCTGGAACTAGCTCTGTAGACCAGGCTGGTCTCGAACTCAGAGATCCGCCTGCCTCTGCCTCCTGAGTGCTGGGATTAAAGGCGTGTGCCACCATCACTCGGCCCAAAACGAGGCACTCTTGAGCTTGTCTACGCTAGTAGGCCTGCACTAAGGCAGGGGGACAATGAGTTTGAGGTCAGTGAGAACTGCAGATGAGGCCCCACCTTACACAAATAGTTAAATAGATAATAAATAAGATAGCTTTTCTTGGGCTGAAGACGTTACTTTGTATAGCTTAGGGAGTGGTAGAGCGCTGAGCGTACTGAATGGAGCCTTTGGTTTTGATCCCTGCTACCACCAAAAGTAGATAAGTACAATGACAAGAAAATAAAAGGCTTCTACTTATTCAAAAATCACCAAGCCCCGAGCTTTGTGAAATTGTTCTGATGGATGGCTTTTATTTATTTGCTTATTGATTTATTTATTATTTTGGTTTTGCTGTGACTGAAGGCATGAAAGAGCCTTCGTGCCTGGCTCAGGGCGCCTTCCTTGCTGAGACTCTGAAGTGGGAGAGCTGACGTCAGCCTGTCTTTCCCGTCACAGAGCTAATTCATGTCTGCTCTTTTTGCATTCACCTTCGTTCAGAAGTTGTTCTCTGACCTGCACACACATACACATGCTGTGGCATGCACAGCCCAACACTCACACACACACACACACACACACACACACACACA
>NW_004949197.1:863783-864328 GCF_000317375.1 Microtus ochrogaster
GTAGTTTGAGCTCCAAGCTCTTCGCACACACTGCATCTCAGTATAGCTTTCTATACATGCTCTGGGAGGCAGAGTGGGTCCTTTTACATCAGACTTGAAATCTTAAAAAAAATATATTACATTTATTTTGAATGGTGTGCCACAGTGCGTGCTTGTGGGGGTCAGAGAACAATTTTGTTCCTCTCCTTCTACCTGGTAGATCTGAGGACCTAACTTAGGCTTGGCAACCTTTACCACCAAGCCATCTTGTAGGCCGAGCTTGAAATCTTGTAGCTGAGATTTGAGGGAAAGAAAGTTTCAGATCAAATCAAAACAACAACAAAAATCGGTGTCTTTTATTGATAGTAGCATAATTGTCTTTTTGCGGTAATCAGAACTTGTTCCTGAGGGAATGGGTCTGCATTTGACAGGGACTAGACCTAGGAACTCTTCTCTCTAGCTCCAACTACTAAGCCTAAGGAAAACAAACCAGACTAGAACATCCTGGGCATTAGGACCCAGTAGACGTGGCTTGTCCTGACTCTTGGTTAACTTCTGTCAGCGAC
>NW_004949197.1:864509-866291 GCF_000317375.1 Microtus ochrogaster
CCTCTTTCCCTCCCTTCCTCTCACCCTCTCCTTTTCCCCCCTCCTCCCTCCCTCTCCACCTCCTCCCTTTCCTTCTTTCCTTTCTCTTAGTTCTCTAACAGTAAAGAAAACATGCTGCTATCAGTGACTTCCAGGCCTGGGATTTCGACTTTTGGGTATAACAAGAACAACAAGAAGGTAGGAAAATGCTTTTGGGGAATCTTGCTCCTTCTTTTCCGAGGGTCCGGGAGTGCCCTTGGTTTAAGCATTCTCCTTTAAGAGGGGAACGAGATTCCTCTCTCCCCCTTCAGCGCCTCAGCTTCTGCCCCTTCTTTCCCTGCCTTTTCGCACCTGGTTCTGGAGTTGAAGGACTTTAGATCCAGGGTTTGTGAGGCCGGAGACGGCCGGTGGAATAAGAACAGTCAACTTTGCGAGTTTGTGTCTTGTGAAATGAAGTTAGTTTGACTGTCTGCTGATGTGCCGATGTTCTTGGGGACAGTGTGTCATCCCACACCTTGTCCCTAGGCTCATTCCCCACAAGATTATTTTATCACTTTGGCTACTTGTGTTTTCCCCTACCCCCATCCCACCTCCCTTTTTACACAAACCAGATAGCCGAAGTCACAGGTATTCGAGAGGACTCCGGGCTCATCAAGAATTGAGTTTGTTTCTAGACTGGAGACCCTACCCTACTCCACCCATCCTGGCAGAGGAATTTGGGGAGATAACATGCTTTGGGATTAAGGCAGGGAGCTCTGTGATTCTTTGGGTCTTGCCTTTTGAGCGGATACTTGGAACCCTGCAGATAGCCAGGCTCAGCAAGGATTCCTGGAGTCTTTATGATTAACCCCTGGCTGCCTGAGAAACTAAGCTATGGTTGAGTGAACAGACAGCCTGGAGAGAGATGTCCTGCCCCTTTGCCAGAGAATATCCTTGGCAGTTTCTTGGTGTCTCGTGGCACACAGAGCTGGAGAAGAACTTTAGCAGGGGAACTTCCAACCCATTCTGGACATTTTTGTTCTTCCAGAGTTCTGTGCTTAGCTTCTCTGATGGAATGTTGGAGCTAGAGGAAGATTCACATCCTCTTGGACCTGAAGAGACCATTTCAGAGACTGAAACACTAGTATCTCATCAGGGCAGGACCCTAGTAGGTCTTAGTTTATGTGGCATTCATTCTGTTTCTATGCTTACAGAAATAAAACTCAACAGCCAGACGGTGGCACGGGCCATGAATCCTAGCACTTAGGAGGCAGAGGCAGGCAGATCTTCGAGTTCTGAGTTCAAGACCAACGTGGTCTACATATCAAGTTCCAGGACAGCCAGGGCCACACAAGAAACCCTCTCTTGAAAAACCAAAAAGAAAGAAAAAAAGAAAGCTGTATATATATTTTTTATTACATTTTATAACAATGGATAATGTATAGACTGATTTCCTGTCATATATATTATTTATTTATATATATGTTTGTTTAAAAGGGGAATAGGCCATCTGTCTTTATTCCCAAATCTATATAGTACTGTAGTAGAAAAGTTTCCTTCTCTCTCTCGTAAGTTTTGGGGTTTTGAGATGTGGCCTCCCTCTTTACCCCAGGCTAGAACTCACTCTGTAGCCCACACTGGTCTTGAATTTGCTGTTCCCCTACGAGGATCACGGGCATGGATGAGATGAGCCTCTGCACCTGGATCATTTTTCTTTTTCTTCCTTTTTTCCTCTTCTTCCTTTTTGTTTTCAGTAGGGTTTTGTTATGTAGGCCAGCCTGGTCCTCAAACTGTGATGCTATTGGCTCAGCCTCCCCACAGCTT
>NW_004949197.1:866467-869098 GCF_000317375.1 Microtus ochrogaster
GACCAGGCTGGTCTCGAACTCACAGAGATCCGCCTGCCTCTGCCTCCCGAGTGCTGGGATTAAAGGCGTGCGCCACCACCACCCGGCCCACAGCTTCCATTACAGCTCCTTCCTGATTCTTCTTCCATTCAAGTTTCTCTGGATAACGGTTAAAATAAAACTGAATGAACTTCTGATCTGAATATACCAAAACTGTCTTTTCTCAGCTCTCCACTCCCTGTGGATTATGAGAGGTGTTTAGGATGCAGATTCTGTTTTCTGGTTTGGGGGCTGGAATTTACGGCCTTGCACATGCTAGACACGCACTTGGCAACTAAGCAAACAGCCTAATGTTTAGATCCTAAGCGTAGGAGAGTGTGAACAGCGAGAGATAGTCTGAGGGTTTGGATTTAATCTCATATCTCTTCCTGATAATTTATAAGGTCTGGGTGGCTAGAAGGGGGGACATCTGCATTGTTACTAATATATGGTCAAGAATTCTGGGGGCTGGTGGGGAAAAGCGATTGCCACACAAACCTGATGACCTGATTTCCAGCCTCAGGTCCCATGGAAGAAAGAGCAAACCACTCCCTTCCTGCCGTTTGTCCTCTGACCTACACACACACACAGTGGGGCATGTGTACGTGCTCTCACACACATACTAGATACACACTAATGATAGTAATAAAAGAGAGTAAAAAAGTAATTTAAAAAAGTCTTTGGGGGTCTGTTAAGATGGCTCAGCTGGCAAAGGTCGTTCTTTTAAACCCAAGGACATGAGTTCCGTCCCCAGAACCCCCATGGTAGAAGGAGGCTCCCACAGGTTATCATCTGACCTCTACATACACAAAATAAGTAAATGAAAATGTTCGGTGAAAATAGAAGTCTTCAGATTCTTACAGTCAATGTTCTAAAACATTGGAAGTTATATTTGCATATTGCGGCTGTGCACATGACCGATTTTGTGTGTGTGTGTACTTGTGAATTTGTGTAATATGAACTGAGACATATGACTGATTTCGTGTGTCTGTGTGTATGGCCTTGTGAATTCCAGGCATATGAACTGAGACATATGACTGATTTCCTCTGTGTGTGTGTGTGTGTGTGTGTGTGTGTATGTGTATGTGTATGGACTCGTGAATCGTGAATTCTAGGCATATGAATTGAGACATATGACTGGTTTCCTGTGTGTGTGTGTGTGTGTGTGTGTGTGTGTGTGTGTGTGTATGGACTCGTGAATTCTGGGCATATGAACTGAGACACTGCTGTGTCTTTATCTTGCTGTTGACAGATGAGTTTGATAGTTTGATGCATTTGTTTCTATGTTTCAGGAAACAAAGAATTTCAATGTATTTTCTCGTGTGCTGTTTTTTTTTTTTTTTTTTTTTTTTCTGTTTCAGTTCTTACTGTGTAACCCAGATTGGCTTGAAACTTACTCTAGCTGTGTGACCAAGGTGCCCTCAAACAGAGCCGCCCTCCTGACTGGCTCCAGTCTCCAGACTCCGGGAATTACTGGCATGCACCACCAGGCAAAGCAATTTGTGCATTTTTTTTTAATGTGTATGGGTGTTCTGCCTGCAGGTATGTCTGCAGACCACATGTGTGCCTGTTACCTTTGGAGGCCAGAAAAGCTCCCTGAAACTGGAGTCAACAGACAACAGTGGGTGCTGGGAACCCCACCTTGGTACATTGAAAGAACAGCCAGTGCTCTTAACTACTAAGCCATTTTTCCAATCCATTTTACCTAAAGTTAACAATTTTAAAGATCTTGGGATGTGGAGGGCTGGAGAGATGGCTCAGAGATTAAGAGCACTGACTGCACTTCCAGAGGTCCTGAGTTCAATTCCCAGCAACCACATGGTGGCTCACAGCCATCTATAATGAGATCTGGTGCCCTCTTCTGACATGGAAGGAATGTTGTATACATAATAAATAAATAAATCTTTTTTTTTTTTCCTAAAGATCTTGGGATGTGCATGGTAGCCTTCTGTGAATTTAAGGCTAGCCTGGTCTACGTAGAGAGAACTTGTCTCAGAAAAACAAACAAGCATCTTGGTCTAGTGTTACGCATCTTTAATCCCTGCAGAGGCAGGCAGATCTCTGAATTCAAATCTGGCCTGCTCTGAGATCCAGGGCAGCCAAGACTACATAAAGAAACCCTGTCTCAAAACAATAAAACAAAAGAGAGAGAGAAAGAGAAATTTAAAAATCTTTTGTTAATTTTTAGTGATAACTGTAAAATGCGCTCTTCTAATAATTAAGAACGAAAATATTTGTAAAATAAAGTCCTGTAGTTTTTTCACATCTATCTTGCTTTGACCCCACTCCTGGAGGAAATGTCTGCTGGTAGTTTGGTGTACTTTTTCCAGATTTCATACTGAGACAGTTTCACTGCAGGTGTTGGGGCACAGACCCAGCGCTTAAGAGGCAGAGGCAGGAAGATTGCCACAAGTCCCGGGTAGCCTCTGTCACACTGCAAGAATCTGTCTAAAACAAAAGCTGAATGTCACACGTCTGTCATGCAGGTGCAGGCATTCTGTTGAACCTACACTTGGAAGATAGAGGCAGGAGGAGGGTTAGGAGTTCAAGTCCAGGCCTCAAACAAAAGACAAAGGGGTGGGGTCAGGATGTAGTTCTTTTGGTAGAGTTCTT
>NW_004949197.1:869858-870910 GCF_000317375.1 Microtus ochrogaster
TTTTTTTGGTTTTTTGTTTCAAGACAGGGTTTCTCTGTGTAACAGCCCTAGCTATCCTGGAACTTGCTCTGTAGATCAGGCTGGCCTTGAACTCACAGAGATACACCTGCCTCTTAAGTGCTGGGGTTAAAGGTGTGAGCCGCCACCACGGCCTGGCCAATATAATCCAGTTTTTAGAGAATAAAGTAAAAATGGGGAGCTTATTAGTAAACGGCTTGCCTAGCATTCGTGAGGCTCTGGGCTCCAGCCCAGCATCCCAAAAACCAGCATGCAGTGGGTCCTGTCATCCCAGCACCTGCAAGGTGTGTGTGTGTGGGGGGGGCAGGATCAGAAGTCCAAGGTCATCCTGGTTTACTTGGTTTACTTTAGGATACCTGGGACCCTGTCTTCCAAAATCAAAAAGGCTGGATGTGTTTGCATACTCTTAAATCCCAGTGTTTGGGAGGCAGAGGCAGGTAGAGCTCAGAACTGGAGTCCAGTTTGGTCTATGTAATGAGTCCCAAACCTAGTGAGACTGTCTCAAAACAGCAACAGCCAGACGTGGTGGCACAGGTCTCTAAAAGAGAACACATAGAAGCAGGGGTATTTTACTTTGAAGCATCTCCTGTATTTCACTCACCAAGGGACGGTTTCTCCGAGTAATTCGTGGCGGTCATCATTTCCTTGTTTCTTTTGTGTTTAGAGACGTGGTCTCATGTAGCCTAGGCTGATCTCAGCCTTGGTAAAAGGCTGGACTCCTGATCCTCTTGTCTCTACCTCCCAAGTATATGGGATAATTTGCATGTGGCGCATTGTCTCTCTGAAAGTCACAGTTTTCTTTTTCTGCGTGTGGTGGGGGAATGGGGAGGGGAGTTTCCGGCCAGGCTGTCTTTAACCGTTGAGCTCTAGGGATCTGCTTCTCTCTGTCCCAGTGATGGGACTCGTGAGGCTAGGCTTGGTTTCACCTCGGTTCTAGGGGGGAAGGTGATTGTGTGTAAGAATGTTTCGCTACAGCTGGGAGGTGGTGGCGCACGCCTTTAATCCCAGCACTTGGGAGGCAGAGGCAGAGGCAG
>NW_004949197.1:872240-874173 GCF_000317375.1 Microtus ochrogaster
GAGGAGGCTATAAGTAAATGCATAAAGTTACAGAATGGAAAAGTGTGGATTTCAACAAGAATTTTACAAGAATTTAATGTGATTACTTAAAGAAATAGTAATGGTCTTGAACCAGGTAAAAAGTAGAAAGCAAGAACGTTAGCTTGTAGGTCTGAAAACTGCGCCCTCATGTTTGGAGGCGCTGCCTCCTAGCAGAGATGAAGTGGGGAAGGAGGAGGAATGTTTGGGAATCAAGGGATTCCTCCTGTGAGAGGCCCCGCCTTCCCTGACATCATCTGGCATTTGCTAGAATTTTTCTCCCC
The DNA here is from genome assembly GCF_000317375.1 of Microtus ochrogaster. Classification (NCBI taxonomy): domain Eukaryota; kingdom Metazoa; phylum Chordata; class Mammalia; order Rodentia; family Cricetidae; genus Microtus; species Microtus ochrogaster. Next base: position 872,543 of record NW_004949197.1, read on the forward strand.
AGCAGCCATGGCCTTTAGAAAGAAGAAAATGGACTGCTTTTGGTTTCGTTTCCCCCCTTCCCGCTCCCATGTGTCTGTGTGGTGTCTGTGTGGATGTATGTGTGTTCACATGTGTCTCCCCCCTCCCCCCGTGTGTCTGTGTGGATGTATGTGTGTTCACGTGTGTCCCCCCTCCCCCCGTGTGTCTGTGTGGTATAGCTACTCTGGCTAGCTGGTTTGCTCCAGAAGCCCCACTGCCACCTTTGGAGCCTGGAATCACAGGTGGACACCATGTCCACCAGGGAGTTACGGCATTTGCATAGGTTCTCAAGACCTAAACCCCAATTCTTGGGATAGACTGCTTGGCAAGTCTTTTACCTGCTCTACCATCTCTTAGCTGTGCATGTGTGTATGCACGTGTGTGTATGTGTGTGGTGTGCATGTATGTGTATGACGTGTATGCATGTACATGTGTGATGTGTGCTTGTGTGTGTACGCGTGCATGTTCAAGTGTGTGTGTATGTGCGTATGTGTGCATGTATGTCTGTGTGTATTTGAGATGGGCCTCTATGTAACTCAGGCTAGCCCTCCTTACCTCCTGATCCCGCGGTTGTAGGTGTGCACCACACTACCTGGCATGGGACTGATTTTGATTTGAGATAATTTACCTTCGCAGATTTTTCTCACAAGACATGGTGGCACACACTTATGATTCTAGCACTTGAGAGGTAGAGGCCAGACTAGTTTCAGCTGTGTTCTTAGGTCAAGGCCAGGACAAAACGCGTCTAAAGTAAATAATCTGAATTCCTGTGGGGCACGTATCTACGCCCACACAGATTTCTTGGTGGGCCGGATTCTGCTCTGAGCGGTTCTTTCATTCTTTCCCCTGGTTCCTAGGTCCACAGTCAAAGCCCCTGCTCCCTGCTGGGTCTTCTTTCGAGTGAGCAATGGTGTTGACAGCGGAGGACAGAGACCTCCTCTCTTTCATGGTTTAGAGTTCTGTGGTCGAGGGCTTGGGCCCGCCAGGCCGGAGCTCTGTAGGTCCATCCCAGTTCTCCGCTCTCCCATTTCAGTCCACACTGGGGCTTCGCTGATTACTAAGCTTCTCCTGGAGCCAGGGTGGTGGAGCTCGCCTTTAATCCCAGCACTGTCTTCTGCCCTGTGCGCGTTTAGAAGCGAGTCTCCTAAAACACCAGGTGCTGCTTCTCGTGCCCCTCTGCCAGGTTTGCCCACAGAATGCTGTGGTGCCAGGAACACTCCTCTAATCCAGCTCTGGCAGCAGAAGCAGGTGGACCTGAGGGCTGTCCTGCAGAGTGAGTTCCAGGCTAGCCAGGAGTACACATGGCACAGAGATCCCATCTTTAAAAAAAATCTTAAATTCTGTGACCTTCCTTGGGAAGCACCGTCTACTTGAGTGTGCGTGATACTGCCCCATTCCCTTCTCTGTTTGTTTTGTTGAGATGGGAGCTCCCCGTAGCCCAGGCTGGCCTTGGCCTGATCATGCTGTTTGACCTCCGGAGTGCTAGGGTTACAGGTGTGTGCACCAATCCCAGTTATGCTGTGTGGGGGCTGGGGCTCAGGGTTCATCCATGCTAAGGACTCTGGGCTGCCTCCTCGGTCAAGTGTCAAGCTTTGCTTTAGTTTTTTTTTTT
>NW_004949197.1:875313-876190 GCF_000317375.1 Microtus ochrogaster
GCTGTGGCATCTCTCCCCCCGTTGGTTGTAATATCATGGGTGCTGTCTGGCTGTGGCATCTCTTTCCCCATTGGTTGCCAGTGTGGACTTGACTGATCTGCCTGGCTAGCCAGCGGCTCCTTCTCCTCTCACCACTTCCTGTGAGTCCTCAAAGCTGTGTGTTTAGTTGAAGAGGGGCCCATTCCTACGCAGGGTCTGAGAAGGTGTGTGTTATAGCTGCACTCCCGTGTTAGCGCTCATGACAGGTAGCATGTAGTAAATGGATCCCTGGTCCATGGCAGAAGGAGGTAAAATGTTGTTACTTTCGAAAGCTTGGCAACTACTAAAGGTTAAATACAGACCCAAGAATTCCATTCCTAGATGTTTACCCGAGAGGAAAACACGCACACAGGTGTTCACAGCCACATTATTTCATAATGGTTCCTACGTGGCAACTCCCAACCCCCATCAGATGGTGAAGGGTCAGTGAATCACAGCGCCTGTCTGTACAGTCGGACTGTGCAGCTGGGTAAAGGCGTGAAGTAGAGACGCTTGCTACAAATGGATTAGTGGTGAGCTCGTGAAAGAAAGGTGCTCCGGGGGAGCGTATGGAGAATGGCTCCTTTCTTTGTGTGCAGTGCTCAGAACAGGCAGATCCATTGGGATGGGTTTCTTTGGGGAAATAATGGAAATGTTTTAAAATTGAGGTTATGGTTATACAACTCTGTGATCTAAATAACAGTTCATTTATGTTTATATATTTGTGTGTATATGTATGTATGTATAGTATATGTATGTATATGTAGTGTATGTGTGTATGTGTGGTGTATGTGTAGTATATGTATGTATGTGTGTAGTGTATGTATGTATGTGTAGTGTATGTGTGTGTAGTGTATGT
>NW_004949197.1:876420-881482 GCF_000317375.1 Microtus ochrogaster
TCTCTGAACTCACAGATTTCTGCCTACCCTTGCCTTCCAAGTGCTGGTGTTAAAGGCGTACACCACAGTGCTTGGTTTTAACTTGGGTGCCCGCGCCAATGGAAGCCTGGAGAGTGTATTGGATTCCCTGCAGCTGGAGTTGCAGGTTTATCCGCAGCTTGATGTGGGTGCTGGAAGCTATCCAATCCCATGCAGGAGCAGCAAACACCCTTAACCCCTGAGCCATCTCTCTAGGCCCTGAAATAATTGTTTGAAACATAGCTTCACTTTGTACTCTAGGCTGGGAACTCACTCCTAGCTGAGGATGACCTTGAACTCAGGTCTCTTGTGATTCTAGGTATGGACTACCATGCTCAGTCCTCATTCCTAAAAAAATCTTTTTATTAGCATATATTAATTACATATACTAAGAGGTTTCCTTATGTGCATAGTATAATTTGAGCGTATTCATAGCCCTTACCTTCTCTTGTGTCCTTCCCATTACCACTAATCCCCCTCCCATCTCTCTGCTCTAGTGTCTTCTGTGTGTGTGCTAGTGTGTGTGTGTATGTTTTGTTTGTCAGTGTGTCTGAGTGTGTGTGTGCTAGTGTGTGTGTATGTTTTGTGTGTCAGTGTGTCTGAGTGTGTGTGCACTAGTGTGGGTTTGTATTTGTGCTAGTGTGGGGGTGTATATGTTTTGTGTGTCAGTGTGTCTAAGTATGTGTGTGTTTGTATATGTGTGAGAATGAGAGAGAGAGAGACCCCCCTCCCCAATGAACCTCTTAGGGTTATAGCACCAGGGGCACCTCTCCAATGACATCACCTAGCAGGGCCACCTCACCAATGATGACATCACCTAGCAGGGCCACTCACCAGTGATGACATCATCTAAGAACAAGTCTTTCCCTCCTTGTGGTGCTTTGAAAGAAAATGGTCCCCAAAGGGAGTGGCACTGTTAGGAGGTGTGGCTTTGCTGGAGGAAGTGTGTCTCTGTGGAGGCAGGCTTTGAGGTCTCATATATGTTCAAGGTACCGCCCAGTGTCTCTGTTCACTTCCTGTTCCACCTGCACACCAGCAAATGAGAGCAGTAGCTTCCTACTGGGCCCCCGCATTCCCTTTTGACTGGTTACAGCACCAAGCATGAATTCTCGCCTGAGGAGTGAGCCTCAACTCCAGTCTGAGCGTGGTTTGCCACCTTGTGACAGATTGCTGCTTCTGCACCCGTGGGGGCATCTGGTCTGACAGATTGATAGTGTTGCGTGCAGCGGCCATGAATGGGTGAGACTATTGATGCAGTTCTCTCCCGGCAGCCTGCATGGGACTTTCCAGGACTACTAAGGCAACCCAGCAGAGAGGCTCCAGCATTAGGGGCTTACCATCTAGTTCTGGGAACAACCAGGCACTGCTGTCTGGTCTCCTGACCACCGCTGGCATCCTGCAGGATTGCAGCTAAGGTCCACCTACGCTCTTCTCTTGGGGATGGTTTTGCCTGTAGTCTCACTTGGGTCTTGTTTGTTGCTTAAGCCCTTGTTAGGTGAGAGAGTCACCTAGTTAAATGGAAACTTTGTTTTTTCCAAGATAGAGTTTCTGTATGTAACAGTGCTAGCTGTCCTGGAACTCACAGAGATCCGCCTGCCTCTACCTCCCGAGCTGGGATTAAAGTTGTGCACCACCACCACCTGGTGAAACTTTTTTTTTTAAAACTTGCAAATATGAAAATGTTTTTTTTTTTTTTTTTTTTTTTTTTTTTTGGTTTTTCAAGACAGGGTTTCTCTGTGGTTTTGGAGCCTGTCCTGGAACTAGCTCTTGTAGACCAGGCTGGTCTCGAACTCACAGAGATCCGCCTGCCTCTGCCTCCCGAGTGCTGGGATTAAAAGCATGCGCCACCACTGCCCGGCTATGAAAATGTTTTCTATGGTAACATTTATTGATAATTGACTGAATATGTAATTGCTGGTTTGGGCATTACTTGGTTGTCCTGACTTACAGTGTTTTTGCTGACTGATGCTAACTTGACTCCTGCGCCTGTCCTAGGACTGTTCCTTTCCTGTCTCCTTTGGAAAGGTTTTTTTTTTTTTTTTAATATCTATTTATTATGTATACAATATATGCCTGCAGGCCAGAAGGGGGCACCAGACCTCATTACAGATGGTTGTGAGCCACCATGTGGTTGCTGGGAATTGAACTCAGGACCTTTGGAAGAGCAGGCAATGCTCTTAACCGCTGAGCCATCTCTCCAGCCCCCTTTGGAAGGGTTTTAGGATCCTACCCAAGAGTTACGAAGTTTGAAGGGTGTTTACCTGTGTGTATCCTGTTCATTTAGAGTTAGGTACTCATTCCAACCTAGAAATTTCTATAATTTGATTATGATCTTTTGTTTATTGTAATTTCCTTTATTTTATTTTCTTTCTGAAGTTCATTCCTTATGTTTCTTTTTGTTGTCATGTTTTGTTTGTTTCTTTGAGATAGGTTGTTGCTACGTATTTCAGGATGGCCTGAAACCCAAGCCTTGACTTCCTGAGTCCTGGGAGTGTGCCACTGAGCCATGCCCACTTACCATTATCTGTCCTTTAAAAGTGTTATCTCACAGGGGTGGTGTTTTGTCGGTCCACGTACCATGAAGCGATGCTGGTTAGGTACCACATGCATGCAGTGCTCTCAGGACAGGAAGCCATGCTGGGTTACCCAGATCTGGAGTTACAGACAGTTGTGAGCTTTCTTGTGGGTGCTGGGAACTGAACCCCGGTCCTTTGCAAGAGCAGCCTCTGAGCCATCTCAGACAAGTATCTCTCTCGTCCTGGCTGGTTTAGAACTCCCTGTCACTCCTGCCCGGCCTTGCAGCTGCATGCCCTTCTGTGTCTGCCTTTCTATGTTGACTTTTGCTTTTGCTTCATAGATGCAATTATTTTTGTTTAGCTCTCTTGAAATTCTCTGGGTCACTGTTTTCTCCCCCTATGTTCTTTTTCCTTTGATTCCTTTTTTGATTTTCTGTTTGTTTTGGTTTCTGACTTCATAGCTTTTACATCTCATGGTTTGGGGCTGTTTGAGTGGAAGGCATTAAAGGCCCAGATGGAAGCGTTCTTGGCACGGGGAGTAGCAGGTATCATTGTAGAGTCATCGAGGTGATGTGTGCGGGAGCACCGAGGGTTGCTGCTCACTGGGAGTTTTTGTTTGGTGGCTTAGTTTCTCAGGAAGAAGTCACTGAGTGACATGGCTCCCCCCACCTCTCTGTCACCTGGTCTCCCATGGTAGACGGCGTCATTGCTTCAGAATATGAGTCTAGGAGCTTTGCTGCTGTTTAAAATTAGCCACCGTCTCTTGTATTGAGAATGAAGCCTCCAGCACTTTACAGTATCTGGAAAGTTCCGCCTACCTTTGTCTGCTTACAGTGTAAGCTTCGCTGGCCTTAAGTCTTATCAAAGAACCTCTTGACTCTTGCCACGCTGTTCCCTTTTTCTGAAATGATATTTTTCTTTATTTATTTATTTTGTATAAATATTTATTTATTTATTATTTTGTATAAATATTTATTTAATATTTATTTATTTATTTTGTATGCAGTTAGCCAGAAGAGGGCACCAGACCTCAATACAGATGGTTGTGGACCACCATGTGGTTACTGGGAATTGAACTCAGGACCTTTGGAAGAGCAGGCAATGCTCTTAACCACTGAGCCATCTCTCCAGTCCTTCTCAGATTGTTTTTATGTGGGGAGAGGGGAGGTTGCTTTTGTTTTGTTTGAAACAGGGTCTCACTATGTAGCTCTGACTGGCCCAGAACTCACTTCAGACCAAACTGACCTTAGACTTCCTGAGACCTGCCTGCCTCTGCCTTCTGAGTGCTGGGACTAAGGGACGCCCTGATTTCTTTGGTTCTCTAAATAACTAAGTTCTCCTCCTTGTTTTTGAAGTCTTAAAGTCACCTTCTGGCATGTGTAGTAAAAGTAGGTCACTGATCTCTGCTCTTTCCTCCTTGGCGTTGCAGAGGGTCTCATGGTATTGCAGGGGGTCTCATGGTGTTGCAGAGGGTCTCCTGTAACCTTGGCTGCCCTAGCTGAGGGTGACCTTGAACTCCTGATCTTCTACCTCTACTTCCCTAGTGCTGCAAAGGCAAGCCTGCACCATTGTAGCTCTGTTCTTTGAGCCACGGTTGAGCCCAGGTTTCTTTGTGTTGACTTGCTTGATTTTCATAGATTTATCAAGGAAAATAAGAACTCCTGGGAATGGGAGGGCCCCAAGGGAGGAAGACCCCAAGGCTGTGTTTAACTACACTTTACTAGTTAAATGCTATCGAAAGTTAAAGACACATACTTTTGGAAAAAAATACAAAAAGTATCAAAACATTGTCTATTCTATTTCTGAATGATAATGAACAGCTGAGTAATTATGCAGAAAGTGAATTTATCTTTTCTCATCTGAGAAATGGAAACCTTGCATTAAATGATGTGCTGGGACGTAGCTTAGTTGCTGAGTGCCTGCCCGGTATACATGAGGCCCGGAGTCCCAGTCCCAGCACCGCATTAAACTGGTCATGACGATGCCTGTGTCTCAGCATCAGGGGGCGGGGTCAGGATCAGAAGTCCAGTGGCACAGTGGCCACTGTCTCAGTTCTGGTTACTATCGCTGTAATGAAACACTGTGACCAAAGCAACTTGGGGAGCGGGCTGTCATTCCTGGCTAACGTCACTATTTACAGAAACAGGATTTGAAAATTGGCAGGGCTATGGTTTGATATTCCTTCTGCCATTTCCACCACCAGATCGTGTTCCAGACTTTGAGACTTGCTGAGGTCTGAGGGTTTTGATCTGGAGCGTTTCCTTCTTCCCTCCTGGTGAGAACTAGAAAAAAGGACTAAATAGGAAAAACAGTGGACTCCAAAGCCACAGAGAAACTGTCTCGGAAATCAAAAAACAAAACCAACAAAAGAAATAAAAGTGGACGTTTAATATTAACAAAACTAACCTTTTTTTTGAGATTTATTTATTTATTATGTATACAACATTCTGCCTCGACGTATGCCTGCACGCCAGAGGAGGGCGCCAGATCTCAGTACAGATGGTTGTGAGCCACCATGTGGTTGCTGG
>NW_004949197.1:881930-882984 GCF_000317375.1 Microtus ochrogaster
GGTCTGGTGCCCTCTTCTGGCCTGCAGGCATACTCCCAGACAGAATATTGTATACATAATAAATAAATAAATATCTAAAAAAAAAAGAAACAAGCAACAAGACTGGCGGTGGTGGTGCACGCCTTTAATTCCAGCACTCAGCAGGCCGAGGCAGGAGGATCTCTGTGAGTTCAAGGCCAGCCTGATCTACAGAGCAAGTTCCAGTACAACCAGGGCCACACAGAGAAACCCTGTCACAAAAAAATCAAAACCAAACCAAACCAAACCAACAAAAGAGATCTTGCATTTCTAAACTGCTGGGTGTTCTAATACTAAATCTAGAACCAGACAGATTCATCTCCAGTATCTATAAAACCAAACTGTTAGGTCTCAGACCCTGGGACAAATGGCTGAGGAGCCTGTTTAACATACCAAATCAGTGTGGCCACCAGGTTCTCCCTGCACCCCTCAACCTGCCTATTACAAGGGCCCTCCTGACTGGCTTCCAACCCAGCGGGTGGGCTGCCCTTCCCTATATAATCCAGCCATTTTGGTTACCCCTCCTCTTTGGGGCCTCCTGGCTGCTGCACTGGGTTCCCCTGTTCTCTGTCCCTTCCCCTCCTCCTCTCCCCACAGGGCCCAACGCAGTCGGCCACGTCCACTCTGGACTCCCCTAGATGTCCCTGCCCCTGGCCATGTCTCCCTTTATCCACAGTAAACCTCCTCCACCAACCCTAGGGACTGTCATGTTCTTTCTTTATTTTTTTCTTTGTCTTTTCTTTTTTATTTTATTTTATTTTTTTATCCACAAACAAAAACCTGTGGACTTTCCCTGTGGGAACTTCCCGGCCCTGGGAAACCTCCTTGTCTGTCCCTGTCTCTGCTGGGTCCCCGCTGTTGTCCTGGCTCCCTCAGCCTGCCCAGGGGCAGATGACAGGCCTGTGCTACCGCGCCTGCGCTGCTCCTGAAGACGCTGGCTGAAGCAGGGTGGGTCCTCTGGAGCAAGACACGGGGACAGAGAGCATGTGTTTGCCGTCTAGTGCTGATGACAGAACTCATATGATTTGGTCCTTTT
>NW_004949197.1:883710-884252 GCF_000317375.1 Microtus ochrogaster
ACTGGATTTGAACACATTTTAGAAACGTCTAATTTCTTTAGTTGGTGAAAGTCATGGGCTGCTCCAGTGTGGATGGATGAGAGTGGACCGAGTAGGCTTGAGCCACTTGACAGCCACGTGACAAGTCAAATTAAGACTCGGACGTGGGAGCTCGGTAGGCAGAACCCTTGTCATGCACGTTTTTGGACCGTGGAAGCTGGGCTCTCTAGCTCACTTTGAAATCCCCGTGTTCCCCTGCAAGTGGGAAACAGACGTGGAAAAGTCTCCAGGGTACCACCAGCCACGTGGCAGCAGACAAAAGAGAGCCTGTCTTGAAATGGACAGTGGTAGCCATATTGAGGGTGTCATCTGACCTCCACATACACAGCGTGGCCCTCGAGCGCCATTACTCAAGTGTGAATGGTGCACAGGTGCACACACCATACTCACAGAGCGAGACTGCATTCCATAGCAATTGTATAACCTTGAGAAAGGGCTGGAACTCCCCTTCTTCATTACACAACCAAAGTAGAAAGGGTACCTTTGCCTCACTTTCTTGCATT
>NW_004949197.1:884712-885870 GCF_000317375.1 Microtus ochrogaster
ATGCGCTGTGTACACGCTTGGTGTCTGAGGCGGCTAGAGAAGGGTATCAGGTCCCTCGGAACCAGAGTTAGACTGTTGTGAGCTGTCATGTTGGTGCTGGGAATCAAACCTGAGCCCTCTGCAGGGGCAGCAGTGTCTGAAGGGCTGAGCTGTCTCTGCAGCCCCTTGTTTTTATTTTTTAATTATGTGTTTGTGTGTGTGTGTCAGATATAGGTTTGTATACGTGAGTGCAATGCTTATAAAGGCCAGAACCGATGTCATAACCAGGTGTCATTCCCTGGAGCTACCTGATGTGGGTTCTGGGGAACCTAACTCTGGTCTTCTGCAAGAGCAGCTGCCATTCCACTGGTCCTAAATACATAGGTATCTGCCTCCCCGTCTCCCGAATGCTTATATTAAGTGTGTGTGCCACCATTGCCCAGATCACCACCACTGAGCCCCTGAGGCTGCCTCTGAACTTCTGGGACCACAGTTGTCACCACCACTCCTGGCTGTGTGTGGGGCCGGGTGACTGAAGGCTTCGTACTAGACAGGCATTCTGTCTCCATACTTTGTTTTGCTTTTGAGGCACAATATCATGGGATCCAGACTGCTCTTGAACTTTCAGGGGTCCTCCTGCCTCTGTCTCCCGACTGGGAACCCATATGCCTCCCTCCTCACAGAGATGAGAAAATGAATCACGGGTGACAGGTCCTTTTGGAATCATTATATGAAACAGTTGGATATGCTGGGGCGCAGCTGTGGTCCCAGCACTTGGGAAGAGGAGGCAGGAAGGTCAAGAGTTCAAGGACACCCAGAGTTACCACACCAAAGCAGGAGAGGCGCGCCTGTGTAGTCGGACTTTTCTTTAGGCCGCCAGCTCACTAAGAATGACATGGAGACTTCATATGAGTTAGCTTAGGCTTGTCCCACTGGCTCTTATATGTGGGGGGAGGCTGCTTGTTTGTTCCCAGCTGCTCAGCCCTGAAATAACCACACAGAAACTGTAGTAATTACAACACTGCTTGGCCTGTTGCTTAGGCTTATTTCTAGCTCACTCTTATCTCTTAAATTATCCCATCTCTGAGCCGGGCGGTGGTGGCGCACGCCTTTAATCCCAGCACTTGGGAGGCAGAGGCAGGCGGATCTCTGTGAGTTCGAGGCCAGCCGGGTCTACAA
>NW_004949197.1:886730-888278 GCF_000317375.1 Microtus ochrogaster
CACCATGTGGTTGCTGGGAATTGAACTCAGAACCTCTGGAAGAGCAGTCAGTGCTCTTAACCTCTGAGCCATCCCTCCAGCCCCAGGTCACTCAGCTCTTAATTAAACCAATCACAAAGTGCGTTAGGCAGAGACACATCTTTACAGTGTACAAAAAGATTATCCCGCAGCAATCCTGGGCTTCACAGGACCTGTCTCGAGGAAATGCATAAGCACAAAGAGTGACGCCTTGTTTTGCTGTCTCACCTGCAGTGCACACAATTTTTGGTTCTTCGCACCCTCCCGGCCCTTCCTTGTGCGTCATTATCACCATCTCAGCAGGTGTGAAGGCAAATGTCTTAGGGCTCCTGTTGCTGTCTGTGCTAGAACACCATGACCACCTGGAGCCAGGAACTGAAGCAGAGACCATGGTGGCATGTGGCTTACCTGCTTGCTCTCCAGGGCTTACTCAGCCTGTTTCCTTGTCCTATGCAGGACAACCCACGGTGGGCTGCTGGGGCGTCCCAATTCCATCATTAATCAAGAGAAACCCCCGTAGGCGCACCCACTGGCCAGTGTAGTGGGGGCATCTTCTCACTTTCCCAGATGACTCTCTTGTTCAAGTTGACTTGACACTGGCCAGCACAGGGTGATTGTGTGTCCGGACACTGGCTTCTGAGCTCATGGTTCTTTCTGCTTGTCCTTTCAAGGGAAACTTCTCTCGGGAACCACCTATTCCATGTTGCTCTTTTGTCATTTTGCTTGTATCCTCACTAGCACGCACTTTTCATTCCGCCGCCTTTCCAGGTTGTGAGGTCTAATTTGTAAACTCCGGGTGGGAGTGTGTTTAAATACACTATGGCCGGGCACTATTGTGCACTCAGCTCATGAGGGAGGAGTCTGAAGTCACCCTGGGTTGTACGAATAAGTTCACACAGGCTTAGATAAGTTGTGAGGACCATGAAGAGATGTTCTCAGACAGCAAAGGTAGCCAGGACAGGCTCAGAGCTCAGACCAACCAATCTCCTGGAGAAGACACCACACACACACACACACACACACCACCTCCACCAACCTGTTAAGTTGCCTGTAGGTTATACAGTGTGCTCCAGGTGTCTACCTTTCCTGATCCAGTTCTGTGCTGGGGTGGGCTGGGGTGAAATAACCCCTCACTCACTCTCCTGTAAGTAACCCCAATACAACCCCCTGATTTACTGTAAACAGACATCTCCATGTCCCAACAGCCCAGTTCCAAATATACACACAGAGGCTTAATATTACTTATAAATGCTTGGCCAATTGCTCAGGCTTATTACTAACTAGCTCTTACTTTTTAACTTTTTAAATGTTGTCTATTAATCCCAGTTCTCCTTCCCTCCCCTCATTCTACTCCCCCCACATTTCTCTCCGCCCACCCCCCCATTCACTCATTCAATGAAGTCTGTCCCATTACCTGGTTGAGGCTTGACCAAGACCCTTTCCCTCCTTCCCCCGTGTCTAGACTGAGCAAGGTATCTCTCTATTAGCTCTTACATCTTTCTTTCTTTCTTTCCTTTTTTTTTTTTTTTT
>NW_004949197.1:888378-891033 GCF_000317375.1 Microtus ochrogaster
TCTGTAGACCAGGCTGGCCTCAAACTCACAGAGATCCACCTGCCTCTGCCTCCTTAGTGCTGGATTAATGTCATGCACCACCAGTGCCCAGCCTAGCTCTTACATTTTAAGTTAACCCATATTTCTTATTTCTGCTCTGCAATGTGGTGGTACCTTATTAACATGGAGCGTTCATCTCCTGCTCCTTCTGCATCCGCCCTTCCTCATCCCATCATTCTCAGTTTGCCTTTCCTGCCTAATCTTCTTCTGTTCAGCTATTGGTCTGTCAGCTTGTTTATTAAACCAATCACAGCAACACGTATTCACACAGTGCAAAGGAATATTCCACAGCAGTTTACCAGGTTGACTTTTGGAAGTGGGAGGGCCTGCCCGGGCAATTTAGCCCATGGTTCAAAATTAAAAGTCAGAAACACTGAGGTTTAGTCCTTGCCTAGCACCTGCACGAATTAAAAAGCATTGTGAAATATTCCAGCCATTTAATTAATCTATCATTCCTCACAAAACCAATCAGTGCTCACATGTAATTGGCCATCTCATTGGCCCATCAATCATTCTTTTTACTCTTTTATCCCCCTTCTGAATGCATTGCTGGTACTGCTTTCTCCGACGTGTCAAATCTTCCTGACCTGATCTTCATGTCTCCCTGCAGCCGTATGTGTCACTGTCTCAGCAGATGGCACCGCCCAGTCCCAGGAACAGTACCCCTAATAGTAGCAGTGGGAGTAGCGGCAGTGAGCAGCTGAGCAAAACCAATCTGTACATCCGAGGACTGCAGCCGGGCACCACCGACCAGGACCTTGTCAAGCTCTGTCAGCCGTGAGTCGTGTTCCCTGGGAAGGCTTCCAGGGCCAGCACAGATTTGCCATCGCTGGCTTCCTGTCACATGCTCTTAGCTGAACTGCGACAGTTGCAAGTTTCTCCCTCACAGCTGCGGCATGCAGTCACAGCAGGGTCACAACGCATGCAGAACTCTTTCTTGTTGCTGATTTTTTGGCTTTGTTGTTGTTGTTGTTGTTTTTTGTTTTTTTTTTTTTGTTTTTTCGAGACAGGGTTTCTCTGTGGTTTTGGAGCTTGTCCTGGAACTAGCTCTGTAGACCAGGCTGGTCTCGAACTCACAGAGATCCGCCTGCTTCTGCCTCCCGAGTGCTGGGATTAAAGGCTTGCGCCACCACCACCCGGCTGGCTTTGTTGTTTTGAGACAGCCTCTCACGGATCCTAGGCTTGCCTCCAGCAAAATCACCTTGAGAAAAGGCTTCTTTTGTCTCCTAGCTTGAGGTGTCTTCCTCACGCTGGAAAAGTCCAGGTGAGGCAGCTGGAGGCTGCTGGTCACACCCACAGCGGGGAAGAAAGGAAAACCATCCCTGCTGCTACTCTGTTCCCTTTCTCCACTTATGTAGTCCTGGATCTCTGGCCGGGGCAGCACCTCCCACGATGGCTGAGGCCCTCAACAGACATGCCAGTAATCTCTATGGTGTGCGTGTGTGTGTGTGTGTGTGTGTGTGTGTTTAAACATGGTATCATATAGTCTAGACTGGCCTTAAACTCCTTGTTCTCCTGTGTCTGCCTCTCAAATTCTGGAGTTAAAGGCATGCACCACCATACCTGGCTGTAATTCTGTTTATGTGTATTTGTAAGTGCTTGTGTGAGTTTATATGTACCACATGTGTGGGTGTCCTGGAGCTGGAGTTACAGACAGGTGTGAATCACTTGATGGATGGATGCTAGGAATCCAACCCTGGTTCTCTGGAAGAGCAGCCAGTACTCTTAAGCCCTGGGCTGTCTCCTGTACTAGCTGTTGCTGTATAGAATCGCCTGTTCTGTTGTAAATGTTGGCACTGTAACCAGTTTGTGGCTATTCTGGATGCAAACAGTGTGCCGGGAACCTATGCTTTGGTGTGTGCTTATGAACATATTCATGCTGGGTATATTGCTGGCTCACAGGGTAACCGTCTGGGTAGCTATATACTAGAAATATGGCAGATAATACTATAAGGGTTTCCTACTAGGCATAGTGGTCCATGCCTGTAATCTCAGCATTCAGGAAATGGAGTCAAGAAGGTTTGGGATTCAGAGACCTTCGCTGCATTGCAAACCTGAGGCCTTGTAGCCGCAAGCCCTCTGCCCAGATGCTACATTCTGCTCTAAGAAACTTCCCTGCTCTTTTCGGCTTTCACTTGCCCTCCCATGGTCAGCATGGAGGATGGAGTTAGGAGTCGAGAAAGGGAGTGGGAAGGGCCAGTCAGGACTATAGAATGAGACCCTGTCTCAAAAAACATCAGGAAGCCAGAAAGATAAATGGTTAAGAGCATAAACTGGTTCTTGTTGTTGTTTTTTGTTTGTTTTGGTTTTTCGAAACAGAGTTTCTCTGTAGCTTTGGAGCCTGTCCTGGAACTAGCTCTTGTAGACCAGACTGGCCTCGAACTAACAAGATCCACCTGTCTCTGCCTCCCAAGGGCTGGAATTAAAGGCGTGCGCCACCACCAGCTGGCTCGCTGGGCTCGTAAACGGCTATTAAAGATCTGAGTTTGATCTCACATTACGCAGCTCAGTTACCTGTAGCTGCAGCCCAGCACCTCCGGTAGTCACAGGAGCATGGCCACACAGACACACGCATATTTGAAAATAAAAGAAATCTTTTTTTTTTTTTTTTTTTTT
>NW_004949197.1:891805-893608 GCF_000317375.1 Microtus ochrogaster
GGGAGGTGTGGCCTGGGGCTGGAGGAGAGGTGTGGCCTGGGGCTGGAGGAGAGAGATGTGGCCTGGGGCTGGAGGGGAGGTGTGGCCTGGGATTGGAACTCCTGGTTCTATTGCAGGGGCTCCTTCTGAGGATGGGAAGCTGTGACCCAGCTGTTGCCAGCTGCACTGGAAATTCTGGCTCAGAGTCTCAGGCTGCTCGACCACAGCAGGCTCCACCCTGGGGCCTTGATGGGGATACCATCTTGGGTGTCCTCTGGCTGACAGCACTTCCCCTCCATCTTGGCTTAAATTTGGGCTAGAATCCAAGTATGGAGCCTCAAAAGACCCCAGGATCAGCAGTCCCCACCTCCTTTTAACACGTTCTATTCCCAACCTCCAGAGCGGTCCCTGGCTTAATCCTTTAGGTCCCAGAAGCTCCCCTGAAAAAGTCGGTGGGGCAGGGGTTGGGAGGTTGGGGTGGGGGATGGGCAGCTAGGGAGTGGAAACCAACCAGTCAGTCATCCCAGCTTTAGGAATAAGAGGAGATATCTATTTAATGCTTGTTTAGTCTCAAACTTAGTTCCTGCCAACTGTTTCTGTTCAGCCCTCTTCTTTTTGTTTTCTTAGTTTTTTTATTTAAATAACATTATTTTTTCATTTAGTTTCCATCCCAACTGCAGTCCCGTTCATCCCCAGTCCCTGTCCTGTCCCCGTCCCCACCCCCCTCTGTCCCACCACAGCTGCCGCTGTTCTTTTGACCTTAGCCGTGGCTGCTATTCTGTCCGCTACGTTCACAACACTGGAGTAGAATGTAGCAGCTTTTCTAGTGATGCGTCTAACACAACGCGAGAGCTGCAAGCTCCAGCTCTGGGAGCTGCGCGGGCCCCTGCCGCCAGCAAGGATTTCCAAAATGCTGAAAAACACAGACCTCGTAAATGTAGACTGAAAGCAAGCCACAGATTGATTTAACTCATTCATGAAGGTGGCAGAGGCACGAAAAGCCAGGTCAGAGAGCACAGGCAGTGACCTGCTGACTCTGAAATATGTTGGGAGAAGGTTGTGGTGGTGAGGCCAGCTGAGACCCAGGAGGTCACAGGACTTGTCCAAGGTCACACGGTGGAAAGGCAGCAGAGCCAGATGTGAGCCAGAACAGTTTGGATCAGGCTGGTGCGCACATAAGACATCAGCTGGGTGCTGGAAAGAGGGGCTCAGACGAACAGAGGTTCATTATTTTCAAAATGTTTCGCTTTAATTTTATTTTTTGTGTGTATGGATGTTTTGCCTGTATATACATGTCTGTGTATCACATACGTGCCTGGTGCCCACAGAGGCCAGAAGAGAATGTCAGATCTCCTGGGACTGGAGCCACAGACAGTTACGAGCTGTCATTTAGACGCTAGGGATTAAACCCAGGTCCTCTGGAAGAGCATCCAGTGCTCTTAACCAGTGAACAGTCTTTGCAGCACCTATTTTATTATTATCATTACTTTTTTTGGGGGGGAGCCTTTCAAGACAGGGTTTCTCTGTATAGCCCTGGCTGTCCCTGGAACTCATTCTGTAGACCAGGCTGGCCTCTAGTTCACAGAGATCCGCCTCCCTCTGCCTCCCAAGAGCTGGGATTAAAGGCGTGCACCACCACTGCCTTGCTTATCTTATTACTTTTAATAGGGTGAATGTGTTTGTCTGAAAAAAAAAGTAGAATCAAGAAGCTAGCTGGGGGGGTGGGGAGTGGAGAGATGGCTCAGCGGTTAAGAGCACTGACTGCTCTTCCAGAGGTCCTGAGTTCAATTCCCAGCAACCACATGGTGGCTCACAACCATCTGT
>NW_004949197.1:893833-894462 GCF_000317375.1 Microtus ochrogaster
TGAGGCCAGCCTGGTCTACAAATTGAGTTCCAGGACAGTCAGGGCCACAGAGAAACCCTGTCTCAAAAAAAACCAAAGGGAGGAGGACTGTAGTGTAGTGACTTTATTTCATCTGGTGCCTTTGAGGGGTTAGGGTTATTAAGGACAATGCGACAGTTGGTCTCATCAGCGTGATTAGACTGAAAAGCACGGGATAGCTGTTACTTTCCTCTTTGCCATGATAAATACCAGACAGAAAGCAGTTCCTGAAGAAGGCCGTCCGGCCAGAGTCTGAGAGGACACGGTCCACCATGGCTGGTCATACTGATATCAGCAAAGCTAAGGGCAGCCAGGTGGGGCTAGGCTGTAAAGTCCCGGCTGCCCGTTCGTCCAGTGCCCCTCTACCTCCTAAAGCAGTGTCATCAGCTGAGAACCAAGTTTTCAGCCACAGGACATGGGGCCATTCCCATGGAAACCACAGCAGTCTGGGTGTGACAGGGAAGCAGGGAAATCTTTCCTGAATATAGGGAGTCCTTCCCCTAGATGGGGTTGGGATGGGATAGAAGGGGAAAGAGAGGATGCTCACTGGTGCAGGGGGAGGAGAGGGGTGGGGTTCCTATTTCCCTCCCTTCCTTTCCCATGCTGTGAGC
>NW_004949197.1:895502-900269 GCF_000317375.1 Microtus ochrogaster
TGACTTTGTGGTTTCCTTTCCCTCAGATATGGCAAGATTGTCTCCACCAAGGCCATCCTGGACAAGACCACAAGCAAATGCAAAGGTAAGAAGGGCGGCTGCTGCGGGAGTCCAGCCTTCACCTCTGCCTCCTGCTGCTGGGAGTGTGAGTGCCCTGTGCCAGGGAGGAGCTGGGGATTTGGGACCTTCAGACTGATAGGTATGATAGGTATTTAGACTCCTGGGTAACCAGAGCCGGAGCTGAAAGAGTTGTTAGGGTCTGACCGTGGAAGACTGCCTGGGGCTCCCTTGTCTGCCTGGAGCTCCCTTGTCTGGCTGGAGTGCACTCTGGGCCACAGTCTCCGTGGATGGACGCAGGACACATTGTCTCTACCTGCCATTGTAAACAGGACAGCCTACAGGTATTCTCCAGTGCTGAGCAGCTATGGAGGGTTAGAGCATTTTCGGTGCAGCAGTGGGGAGAGTAGGGAAGGGCAGCTCCCATCCATTCCTCTTGCCCTGCTCTATTTCTCCCTGCCCGGCATTTCTGGGGCTGTCAGAAGATGGGAGTCCTTCAGCAGTGCCTGAGGTCTAGGATTTAATACCTTAGGTCTGAAGTTTTTAGTGAGAAGGAGAAAGGGCTCCATTTCCCTTGGCATCCTTAGCCTCTGGGTGAGGGGTCGCATGGACAGCTGCCTGAACACACTCAATTTCTCTTTCTCCCGCAACATCATTTACACGGACCATAACCCTTCCTCTGTCTCCTGAAAAGCCTGGGCCTCCTACCTCCTTACGTCTCCCACCTCCCGTGATGCTGTTTCCCTGTTCCAGGCTATGGTTTTGTGGACTTTGACAGTCCCTCAGCGGCACAGAAGGCTGTCACTGCACTGAAAGCCAGTGGTGTGCAGGCACAAATGGCAAAGGTAAGACCACCTGCTTTTCCAGGGTGACCATTAGCACCAAAGTACTGGTTTGTGGCCTCCCAAATATGAAATTGATGAGCAAGAATTATCTACAGCTTGCACAGCATGTGTGCATGAGTGTGTATGTGTGAATGTATGTATATGTGTGTATATATGTGTGTCTATGTATGTGTATGTGCATGTATGTGTGTATATGTGTATACATGTGTGTATGTATGTGTTTATATGTGTGTATGTATATGTGCGTGTATGTGTGTATTGTGTTTGTGTATGTGTGTATATATGTGTATATATGTATGTACATGTGTGTGTGTGCATTTGTATGTGTTTGTATATATGTGTGTATGTATGCATTTGTGTGTGTGTGTGTGTGTGCGCTCACAGCTTGGAGCTACCTCATGTAGGTGATGGTAATTGGACTCAGGTCTTCTGCAAGATCAGAATGTGCTCTTGACCACAGAGCCATCTTTCTGGTAGCATCTGGACACAGACAGGCTGAGCCGCTGGAGAAGACTATCCTTTGTGTGGCAGACAGGCGGACAGGCCTCTTGGCCCCCCTGCTGCCTCCTCCACTTTCCTGGGACAGATGGTAACAGTTTTGCAGCATTCTCTGAAGAAGCCAGCTGTGCAACTCAGGCTCTGCAGAATGCTCTAGGCCTGCCCCTGCTCCTACAGGGCAGGGGTGAGCTGGGAAGGGGTGGGGAATGGATGACCTAGAGCACGCAAGGAAGAAAACTGTGTCTCTTGGGTAGAGCTCCCTGGAGCTGAGAATTTTGTACACTCTTTTCTTCCATGTCAGTCCCTAGAAAGCTAGAAGCCTTTGTGGTATCCTTCCTCAAGGGAGGATAGTCCCCCGCCTTGCTGAGGTGTCTCAGATACTGTGAATATCTGTGAGATACTGTGAAGGAGCTGGTAAGGCAGCCCTTCCTGGAACTGGAGTTACAGACAGTTGTGTGTCCCCATGCGGGGCAGGGAATTGAACCCAGGACCTCTGGAAGAGCAGCCAGTGCTCTTAACTGCTGAGTCATCTCTCAGCCCCAAGACAGCTGTTCTTTTCTCTAATGATTAAAGGAAAATGAAGTCGGGTGTGATGGCTCAGGCCTATGATCCTAGAACTGGGGAGGCAAAGAAGAATTGCTGAGAGTCCCAGGACAGCCTAATGTAGACTGAGAACTAGTCTCAAAAGAAAGAAAGAAAGAAGAAAGGAAAGATGGAAGGAAGAAGGGAGGAGGGAGGCAGGCAGGCAGGCTGGAGAGAGGAGAACTGATTGCTTTTACACAGGACCTGGGTTCAGGTCCCAGTACCCACCTGGTACCTTAAAACCATCCTAACTCCAGTTCCAGGGGATCCAATGCCTTCTTCAGGCCTCCATGAACACTGCATAAGCATGGTACACAGACATACCTTCAGGCAAAACACCCACAGATGTAAAGTCAAAATAAATACATTTCAAAGAAAAACGAAGGAAGGAAGGAGAAGTTGGAAGTGAGATTAAGGTTGCTGGGAACTATTGACTAAGGCAGCATGATGACTTACAGTCTTGAAAACAGCTCTGGAGACAGGCACTGTGTAACATGTCTGTGATCACAGAGCCTGGGAGAAGGAGACAGAAGGATCAGGAATTCAAGTTCGTCCTTGGCGGCTCAGCAACTTCTAGGTCGGCCAGGACTGCAGAGTGAGACCCTGTCTCAAAAACAGGCCACATGTGCATATACATGGGAAAAAACAGCAAGACAAAAAACAAACAAAAAACAAAAACAGCCCTGGAGGCTCAGAGGTTAAGGGCACTGGCTGCTCTTCCAGAGGACCTGGTTCAATTCCCAGAACCCACATGGCAGCTCCCAACTGTCTGTAACTCAGCCCCAGGGCAGAATGGCCACTGTGCAGTCTGTACTCTAGGACACCCGCGCCCTCTCCCTGACCTCAGCCCCATCACCACCCCCTCCCCAAGCGCAGCCTCTCACCTTAGCCTTGGGCGTCCAGGATACTGGACTCTCAGGGCCCCAGGTAAAGCACTGAGCAGTGCGCCTGGCCCTTTCTGTTTCCTCCTCCCCCTCCTGCTTCCCTTCCACCCAGGAGTGGGCAGGTGAACCCACTCAGACAAGCCTGCTAAGAAGGAACGGAGAGAGATTACTCAGAACTATGGAGTTGGCAAGGTGGTCCCAGTCCTAGGGAATCTGTAATCTCTGGTCAGGAAGTTGGGCAAGAGGAGCCATTGCTCTACCTGGATCTCATAGAGACACCAACATTGCTGGTGGCCTGTATTAATGATTGTGCAGTAGTAGACATAGTAAATACTGTAATTTTTCTTCCTGGGCTAGACAGATGGTATGTGATGATAGGATTGGATATTATAAGCAGCTAAGATTCTCTTTATTTGGAACCCCCTTAATGTTTTTTTTTCTCAAATGTTATTTACTTTTGGTTTCTTGAGACAGGATTTCTCTGTGTGGTCCTGTCTGTCCTGGAACTCATTCTGTAGACCAGGCTGGCCTCAAACTCACAGAGATCCACCTGCCTCTGCCTCCTGAGTGCACCATCACCGCTGGCTCCTGAGGGTGGGATGGGGATAAAGATGTGAGTCTCAATTTTCACTTTTCATGTTCATAGCAACAGGAGCAAGACCCTACAAATCTATATATCTCAAACCTCCCTCTGTCGATGGATGAGCAGGAACTGGAGGGAATGCTGAAGCCATTTGGTCAGGTGATCTCCACCCGAATCCTTCGAGACACTAGTGGGACCAGCAGGGGAGTTGGCTTTGCAAGGTAAGAGACATTTTTAGACGTTTTTAAGGGTGACTAAAGAGAGATAACTTAGGGAACAACATACACACACATGCACAGGTACACACACACACATGCACAGGTACACACACACATGCACAGGTACACACATGCACAGGTACACACATGCACAGGTACACACAAGCAGACACACATGCACAGGTACACACAAGCAGACACACATGCACAGGTACACACACATGCACAGGTACACACACATGCACAGATACACACAAGCAGACACACAGGTGCGCGCACACACACATGCACAGGTACACACAAGCACACACACAGGCACGCACACACACACATGCACAGATACACACAAGCAGACACACAGGCGCACGCGCGCACACACACACACACACACACACACACACACACACACACACTGCCCTTCCCACTTACATGGACCAAAATAATTGTCAAAAATACCTGCTAAGAACCAGGAAGGTGACTTTACTAAGTCACGGCACTTTACACCAAGCTTGATAACCTGTAGAACCCACCCAGTAGGAGAGAAAGGATGCTAGCAAGTTGTCCTCTGTCCTCCACACGTGCTGTGGCGCGCACAATAAATACATGAAATGTAATAAAAACTGTTTAAACCCTTGGTGGTGAACCGTGCGTGCGTGCGTGCGTGCGTGCGTGTGTGTGTGTGACATGTCCTAGCATGTAACTTGAACGCGTGCCTCTGCCTCCCAGTTGCTGGGATTCCAGGCATGCCCCACCCTGCGTGACCCACCCTGCGTGCCCCACCCTGCGTGCCCCACCCCACTGTGCAGCTGTCTGCTCCTGTGCTTCCCCCACCGCCTCCTACTAACGGAGAATGAACACTGCGGAGACTTCATCCTCTTGTCAGTAGGATGGGGTGGGAGGAAGGATTGCTCCACTTCTTAGATCTTTAGGGAGACGTGTGTGTCGCAGAGCAGCTGCTGCCTTGGCCAACCACCGTGATGGAGGACATTTCTGAGCCTTAGCGGCTCCTGTTCTCTAGGCTGCCTGCTTCTGGGCTCATGTGTCATGGAGCTTCAGCTGATCTTAGCCTACCTAAAAGATGATTTGCTTTTATTTTTTTT
>NW_004949197.1:901867-907761 GCF_000317375.1 Microtus ochrogaster
CCCCTGCTCACATGCCCCCAAGTCCCCCATCCCCTGCTAACACACCCCCAGGTCCTCCCACCCCCTGCTCACATGTCCCCCAAGTCCTCTGATTCCTGCTCACAGGCCCCTCAAGTCCCCCATCCCCTGCTCACACGCCCCCCAGGTTCAGAGCCCATGTATCTGATAGAATAGGGAGTATTAAGCTGGCCAGGGCTACCCTGCTTGAGACAGACTGGCGATGTTGCTCAGTTGATAGAGTGCTTGATTCGTATGCATGAAGCCCCAGTTTGACCTCCAACACGAAATAAGATGGGTATGCGGTGATGTGCTTCCCTGTAATCTGGGCACTCAAAACGTGGAGGCTGGAGGATCAAAAGCTCAAGGGCGGACTGGAGAGACAGCTAAGAGGTTAGCACTGGCTGCTCTGGTCCCGAGTTCAATTCCCAGCAGCCATATGGTGTCTCACAACCATCTGTAATGAGCTCTATGAGATCTGGTGCCCTCTTCTGGCCCGCAAGCATACATGTAGGTAATAAATAAAAGGTCAAGGTCAATTTGGGTCAGGAGACCCTATCTTCAAGATAAAAACAAAAACTGTTTGGGTGTCGTATATACCCTTAGGCTTGGAAGGCCAGAGCAAGAAAGTCACAATTCCGAGGCTGACCTGGGCTACTTAGAAAGTTCAGAGTTGATTTTATTAAGAGCCTGTCTCAGAAACAACAGCGGAAGCTGAACAAGGTCTGAGCTGTAACTGGGTGGGGTCACTTGGGGTTCAAGGCCAGCCAGGATGACAGTGAGGTTCTCCAAATAAATACATAAAATATTAAAAATCAAACAAGCGAGTTTAACTTGAAATGAGATTCTGATACTTGTGGGGGGGTTGTTTTTGTCATTTGTTTTTTTCAAGACAGGGTTTCTCTGTGTAGCTCTGACTGTTATGGAACTTACTCCGTAGACCAGGCTGGCCGAACTCACAGAGATCCGCCTGTCTCTGCCTCCCAAGTGCTGGGATTAAAGATGTGCATCATCACTGCCTGGCTGATACTTGTTTTCAGCTCAGAAAATACGGTGCTAAATGGTCTGAGCCCTTTGTGTTTCAGCCTCCCTTAGTCAGTGATTCCGAGACTGATGTAAACTGGGTATGGTGGCCACCCTTTAACCCTAACATTTGGGAGAGAGGCAGGAGGAGAGGGAGCCCTTAGACAACATGAGACCTATCTTAAAGAACAAAACATCCCTCCACCTCCCCCCCTTTTTTTGTAACTAATAGAGGTTTTGGTTAGAAAAAAAATTAATAAGCTCAAACTGAGTAGCGCCACCTAATGGCAATTCCCAGTATGACAAGATGAAAATTCACTGGGCTTGGGTCCATTGCTTTTGAAACACATTTTCTTTTACTTTTTTAATTTTTATTTGATTTTTTTTAAAAAAAACTGAAACATGATATGGTCTTGCTGTGAAGCCCAGTCTGGCTTTGAACTTGAGATTCTCTTGCTTCAGCCTCCTAAATACTGGAACTACAGACTTGGGCCACTGTGCTGAGCTCATGTCTCCTCGAGGGCAGATGCTCTTAGCTCATGGCACCCTTAGTTAGCATAGCACCTCCTCCTCCATGCCAGAAGAAATAGTCAACACGTCAGGTCATTACACAGTCAGACAGTTTGGGGTAGACTTTTTGGGGGGTTAGGATGAGGTGTGCTTGCACCAGTATGTGGGTGTCAGCCTCACATCTGGCCTCTCTGCATGTGCTGGGGACTGAATGCAGATCTCCTCACCCCTGTGCCTGTTTGTTTTCTTTGCAGTAAGGCTAAAACCCCAGACTTCCATCATGCTAGGCATGCAGTATGCCACTGAGCTACATCTCTGTCCTTTTGACTTTTCATTTTGTGACATCATCTCCCAGTTTGGTCTTTGTTGCTGTGATAAAATCCCCCGACGAAAGACAACTTAGGAGAGACGTTTATTTCCGCTCATGGTTCTTGGTTGTGGTTCATCTCGGGAAAGTCAGGGTGAGAACCCAGCTAGTCCAGTCACGCCCACAGTCAAGACAAGAGAGCAGCTGGCTACGGTGATGCTTGCTGTCAACCCAGCACTCCAGAGGCACAAGTAGGTGGAGATTAGGCATGGTCTATATAGTAAGTTCCAGACCAAAAAGGCTTACATAGTGAGACTCTGTTAAACAAAACAAAATCCACAGCAGAGTGAACTCACGTATGCTCACCTGCCTGGTTACACGGTTTAGGGTTCCCTGACTAGGGAATTGGTGCCACCCATGTGAATTAACTGAAGACTGTCCCCTGGAGACACTGAGATTTCCCAGGGAGTCTGGGTTGTGTCTGGTTGACAAAGCTGACCATTCCACAGGGTCTCAAACGCTGACCAGACTGGCCTTGGCCCTACTCTGTAGCTAAGGTAGATTTTGAATCCCACCTCACCTGTAGCTGGGACTAAAGGACGGTCAGTGTCTGTTTATCCATTTATATTTCATTACATTTTATTATTTCATGAATTTGTGTGTCTCTACGTGTGGGTGTGCTATGGCAGGAGGATGCAGGTCACATGACAACTTTTAGGGATCACTTTTCCTCTTTGACCATGAGGGTTCCAGGGATTAAGCTCATGTTGTTAGACTTGACAAGAGTGACATCAGATTCTGCAGGCTCCTTGACCTGCTGAGCATCTTGCCAGCCCGAGGGCAGAGCTACTGAAATCCCAGCTAGCGTGGCTCGTTAAAGCAAGGTCCCATTTCAGAACTGTGAAGCAAGCTGGCCTGCGGGTCCTGTATCCAGTGCACATTTGAGGGGCAGAGACGGGCATCTTCCGAGCGTTCTCACGTACGGCTTTGGGTGGTGCACAGCCACCGGCACCCACATTTCAGTTCTTTCTCTGTCCCCTTCCCCTTTGTGAGCCCTCCCCCCGCCCCCTTTAAAAAGCACTTATTTATCAACTGTTGGGGAGAGAGCTGGCTCTTAGGTGGAAGCCAGAGGACAGCTCACAAGAGTCAATTCTGTGTGGGTTCTGGGGTCATTCAGGTCATCGGGCTTGGCCGTGGTACCCAGTGAGCTAGCTCACAGGCTGCATGAGCTCCTCACTGCCAATCATAACAGTGTGCCACAGATAATTGGGCCTTGATAATTATTGCCAGAAATAAAAAATATTAGCAAAATCATTGCGTGTGCAGTTTCCTCAAATAAACAACTGAAACTTATTTATTTTCGAGGCATGGTCTCTCTGTGTAACTTTGAAGCCTGTCCTGGAACTAGCTCTTGTAGACCAGGCTGGCCTCAAACTCAGAGATCCGCCTGCCTCTGCCTCCCGGAGTGCTGGGACTAAAGGTGTGTGCCATCACTGCCCGGTGAGGAATTTTTTCTTTTAATGGTTCAGTAGCCACTTGCAAACAATTTTAAATTTGTCTTGTGTGTACATACGTGCACGTTTGTGTGTGTGTACAGCATGTGTTGAGGTCAGAGGACAGCCATCAGAGTTGGCTCTCTCCTACCATCACGTGGGTTCCAGAGATGGAACTCAAGTTGCTGGGCCTGCTGGAAGGCGCCTTTCCCCCTGAACCCCTCATCTGCCCTCTTAGGAATTCTACAGTAAAGGGCCAGGGACGCACCCAGTCAGTAAGGTGTTTGCTTGTCGCAGCTGCATCGCCCCTGGCTCTGTCTTTAGTACTGCATAAAAGTCGGGCATGGTGGAGCATTTCTGCAACTGCAGCACTGAGGCAGGAGCATTCGAGGCCAGCCAGGAGCATACACATACTCTGTCTTAAAAACAAACAAAAAAACGAAACGCGGCTGCCTGAGATGAACACGTGTGACAGGAACTCCATGTGTGTACCACATAAAGCTTCTGGAGTATGCATGGGACTAGGGACTGAGTGTGTGGAACACGTGTGTACTCTGCACAGGGAGAGCCTCACCTCTCATATGCTTCTTAGGATGGAGTCCACAGAGATGTGTGAAGCCGTCATCACCCACTTTAACGGGAAGTATATCAAGACGCCCCCTGGAGTGGCAGGTGAGTCGTCTGGGACTCAGGCTGGGGCCATGGAGGAGCGTGCCAAGTGTGATGGTCCAGCATCTGTCTGCTTTGTTCTCTCGCCAGCACCATCTGACCCCCTGCTCTGCAAATTTGCTGATGGCGGGCCAAAGAAACGCCAGAACCAAGGAAAATTTGTGCAAAATGGACGGGCCTGGCCAAGGAATGGAGACATGGTAGACAGACCTCTGAGGAAACACAAACCCTGAAGGCATTCACGTGGGGTGGCAATGGCCCTCGGCTTGGTTTCTGTGTGCTTAGGCGGCTCTCGAGAGCAATCTGTAACTGCGGGCTGCTGGGTGTTTCCTCGCTCTTCGGTGCAGATTTGCAACCTGCAGAGTTCCAAAACCCCGTAGTGGGACTTGTGGGTACTCTGGGCTCAAAGTAAGAACCCTGTGTTCTTTCTTATAGGGCGGTATGGCCTTGACCTATGACCCCACCACAGCTCTTCAGAATGGGTAAGGATGTGTCAGTCACCTGAAAATGTCCAGACGCATGTTCAGGCATTTGGGTGTTTCATTTTGATTCTCAAAGAGCAGGTAGTGGATGGAGGGGGCTTCCTCCCTGAGCAAAGCCTTTCCCACAGGTTCTACCCAGCACCATACAGCATTGCCCAGAGCAGGATGCTCGCTCAGTCAGCGCTCTCCCCATATCTCCCATCTCCTGTGTCCTCCTATCAGGTAAGGCGTGTTTGCCCCCTATTGTCTAAGTCAAAAAATAGGAAGCTTTTCTATATTGTACACATAAAAAATGTTATGTAAGAGCATAACGTGTGACGTATGTGTGTATATAAATAGCATGTATCCCTACATGTGTATCCGCTCATACATACAGTGTGTATGTATATATATAAACACTTTTAGAGGCATCCTCATGAGCTCGGCATGGTGTTGCACACCTCGAATCCCAGCACTTGCGAGGCCAGCCTGTTCTTATATAGGACAGCCTGGTCTGCCTCAAAAGAAAAGCCATCCTCTTTCTGTTTTTACCGCCCCACAAGTAAAGGCAGCTTTGCACCCTACGACGGACACTCTCATGTTGATGAAAACAGATACACAGGGCTTCGGCAGAAACTTCCTTTATAAATATAACCATATTTAACATATATTGTCACTCTCACATTTTTAAGTCCTTTTACTTTAGTGTGTGTTTTGCTTCTATGTATGTACATATGTATATTTCATGTGTGCCTGAGGTCAGGTGTTGGATCCCCTGAAACAGATGCCTGTGAGCCACAACGTGGGTGCTAGGAATCAAACTAGGGTCCTCTGGAAGAACAACAGGTGCTCTGAACTGCTGAGCCATCTCCCATCCCTCAATACCTTTTTGAAAAATAACATTTATTCTCATTCTAGGTGTTTGTGTAGGTCAGAAGACAACGTGTGGCAGGTTCTCTCCCTCCACCTTGGGCTTCTAGGGATCTAATTCAGGACTTAAGATCTGGTGGCAAACGCCGTGTCCTGATGAGCTAGTGCACCACCCTTCTGTGTGTGGCCCTGGCTGTCCTGAAACTTGCTCCATAAGCCAGGCTGGCCTCCAACTCAGAGATCCACCTCTCTCTGTCACCTGAGTGCTGGGATCACCCAGCCCTTAGCTTACTTTTAACTTGTTTTGTCTGACTTATAAGTTCCCAATATTTAAAAATAGTTTGTTCTTTTCTCTTTTTTTGGTGGGGTGGGAGCGTATTTCAAAACAGGGTTTCTCTATAGCTTTGGAGCCTGGGCTGGAACTAGCTCTTGTAGACCAGGCTGACTTCAAACTCAGAGATTCTCAGAGTCACAGAGACTGAGAGCTGTCTACTCCAATTTTATATTCTTCTCTAGTGCTGGGATTAAAGATGTGCACCATTACTGCCCAGTTTCTTTTCTCTC
>NW_004949197.1:908661-921231 GCF_000317375.1 Microtus ochrogaster
AAAAAAAAAAAAAAAAAAACCAAATGAAGTATCACTATATCCATAGCCCGGAAAAAAAGCAGCTTGTTTGTGTTCTGAAGGACCATGTCACATGTCAGTTGGTGGGGGCTTTTCTGAACTTCTTGGGCACTGAATCTAGGCAGTTAATGTTTTTATTTGTTTTTGTTTATATCAGAGAGTGACCCAGACATCTCCTCTACAAGTTCCTAACCCATCCTGGATGCAACACCAGTCGTACCTCATGCAGCCTTCAGTGAGTGTTCAGAAGTGGGCAGAAGCCAGAGATGATTTGATGTAAAGAAAAGCAAAGGGCTGTGATGACAGGATCTGTGGGTGTGAGTTCTGACTTAGAGCATTGTGAAGCGTTCTGTGAGTTCTTAGACAAAGGTCTCTGCAGACTGAAGGTCAGGGTGCTGCTCCTGTCCCAGAATTTAATTTCGAGGCCTTGAAAATGGTAGATGATTCTCTAGTTCCTGTGTCATCTCCTTCTGCTCACCCAAGCCTTTAATCCCAGTACTTGGGAGGCAGAGGAGACGGGCAGAACTTTGTGAATTCAAGGCCAGCCTGATCTACATAGAGTTCCAGGATAGCCAGGGCTACATAGAGACACTGTCCAAAAAAAAAAAAAAAAAGATAGATGGCCCTGCTTGTTATCAGCCGCTGCTTGAGGTGTCTTTGTGGGAGGCTGCTGCCTAACCATCTCCTTTGTTGCCCCCTCTAGGGCTCAGTTCTTACACCAGGGATGGACCACCCTCTTTCTCTCCAGCATGCCTCCATGATGGGACCTCTTACCCAGCAATTGAGTCACCTGTCACTCAGCAGCCTGGGCACGGTAAAGGGTTGTCTCTAAGATCACTCCTCCAGAGTAAGGCTGCCCGTGAAATGCTAGTGCCAGTCCTTCCGAAGGATGAAACTGTGCTTTCAGTCAGTGAAGGCGCACTCAGACCTGGGGTAAATGCCTCTAATCCCTGCACCAGGAGGCTGAGGAAGCTATTTAGAAGTTCAAGGACAAGCTGTGAATATAGCCATTCTGCCCTACTCCCTACTTCTAGGTGCCTCCCAGAAGTTCTAAACATTTGTGCATTTGCTCAGGAATCAGTGCACATTTCCTAGAATTCATCAGAATACTAAAAGGAAGGGATGGAGCAGCTGGGAAAGCAGTGAAAGCAAGCAGGCCTGTCTCCAGGCCAATGTCCTCGAACATCATCGGGACCATCATGAGAAGTCCACACACCACTAAAGGAATCTCTGCTTTTCAGAGCTCCCGAGTGTCTGAGAACCATGTTCCTTTTCATTCTAGTTCATGCCAACAGCCGCTGCTATGCAAGGAGCTTACATCCCCCAGTACCCTCCTGTGCCTTCCTCCAATGTTTCTGTCGAGGTAGGAGCATTTCTTTGCAGTGAGGCAGACTTCTGTCCTGAGCAAGCACTTTCTCTCATAGCATTGCTGATTCTGGTCCTCACTAGGGGGTGTGAGGAATATAGGGAGGAAAGGGCTGACTTGAATTGCTTAAATGCTCTGAAAATTAGCGGTTGTTTATGTATTTCCCGAAGTAGCACCACTTCACCTTCTTTCCAGCTTGATGCTGTGAGCACACTTGCATTTGGGGAGTGAGCTGAGGATGCCACTCAGCTTTGGCTGTATTAGTGAGGCTTCTTCAGTGGGAGGTGAGCGTAGGAATGCATCAGTAACTTTCCTTGGCTGTGATACAGGAGAGCAGTGGTCAGCAGAGTCAAGTTGCAGTGGAGACATCCACAGACCATGGAGTCTTTCCTTTCCAGTTCAGCAAGTAACGAGGTAAGACCTGTAAGCTGGGGGGCATGCTGTTACGCTGAGCTGGGAGATGGCTGCATGGTCTCGTCATGTCCCCTCCACACCCTCTCCACCTTCTGCCTCCTTTAGGCAAGAGCCCACATCTTTGTTAAACAGAAATGCATCTCTGGAGATGCTCCCAGACTCCAGGTTACAGGCGATCTGTAGACCACACTGAGCACTAAAGGTGGCCATCATTTCCTCCTAGGCCTGGGCCTGAGAAAAGAAGACTGCCTTGGGCTATTTTCCTGTTGATGGAGCCTAGGGAACCATGTCGCTCTTCACCGGCTGAGCTGCCTCCCATCTTCACACAGAGGTTGGGGTATGTTGGAATTATAGGAAGGCTTGTCAAATGATTTCTTTAAAAAGAAAAAAAGTGCTGGAAAATCGATGAAGGAGCCTGCTTGCAAAGTTTAGTTATGGACTATTTCTGAGGTGTCATGTGTTTTAAATATGCGGACCTAAAAGTTCTTGTTTTGCAAAGCTCTCAGTTCACAGGGTCTCTGTGTAGCCCCGGCAGGCCGGCCTTGAACTCACAGGGATCCAACCCACTCCGTCTCCTGAGTGCACCACTATGCCTGGCTGCTGTTTTTTTCCTTAACTTGTCCAGATCGTTCTTTTCCGTTCAGCTGAGCCTTGCCTGCTTTGCCTTTTTACAGTTTTTAATCTTATGAATTTGCCTTAAATTTCATGTGGGACTGGGAAAAGGACAGTGGAGGTGGCTTTCCTCTGAAAAGAGACTGGAGTTTTGACTTTGGGAAGCAGACACGTGACAACCAAATTTGGTGGCAAGTTCCAAAAGGATGATAACTACGACAGACATAGGCCTGACTGGCGCCCAGCTTCAGCTTCAGGAATGCCTGCTCTGCCTTCTGGAGGGTCTTCATTCTATCCCAGGTCTCACAGTTCCATCCCTGCTGCTTGTGGCCTTGCTCAGTCCCTTTAAACATCCTTCCCCCATGTGCAAGTTCCGCCCCTATGAGGTTGTTGCCGTGTCTATCATCTTTGACAGTATTTCCCTGCCTTCTGGAGTGGCTAAATCCCCAGCCCAGCCCTGGACAGAGCCTTGTAATGTTCATCAGGAGTGCCAGCTGCACATGGGTGTACTCAACAGTCTTTAAAGCTTAGAAATTCAGCAGGAGCTGTCTCAGCAGGGCTCGCTCACATGTGTAAGCCAAATGCAGTCTGAAGGACTGAAGGTGAGAACTGTTCACTGTGCTGGCCGTGCCTGACAAAGGACCAAGCTCTTTGTGCAGTACCCTGCCCAGCCCTGGAGTGTTTGAACCCCTTCCCCAAGGAACCAGAACACCAGAAATCACTTTCCTTCTTGTGGAGGGACAACAGGGTGCTAGGGTAGGAGGAGGCAATAATGCATCAGCTTCTTACCGCAGGAGAGACCTTGAAATGTGCGTCTTTTAACTGTCAAATCCAGGTTCACCTCCACTAGACAATCAAAGTAATGGAGAGTGGGAAGTTTGTTCAGAGGCTTGTGTAGGGAAGGAAGGGTTGACCGTGGTGGTGGAAAGACACTGGCTTACTGACGCAGCAGCTGTACATACTGCAGAACTGGGAATCCTGGTCTGATTGTACTTCAGTGCATTCTGGGAATAAAGGGCTCATGGCAGTGGTGAGCATAGTATGGGCTAGAGATGGCTTAGAGGTTGGGAGCACTGGGTACACTTCCATAGGTCACGTGTGATTTGGTGCCCTCTTCTGGCCTGCAGGCATACATGCACTGCATACATAATAAGTAAAAAGAATAAAATTACCAGATTTTTTCCACTGGTGCTTCCAACCTCGGGAAGGTCAGCTATATCCAGTTAAAGCCCTCAGTGACAGAACACTAAGAAGGTAGCTTTCTTGTTAGTGGTCTTTAAGGAAAACCAAACCAAACCAAGCCCAGAACTCTACTGAGTGGACTGTTTGGAAGCTCTGCTGATAGCCAGGGCCAGTAGGGTCCTGTTGTCACCACTGCCTTGTCACTACCTCTTAAAACTTGTTTCTTTTTCTGTAGCTCTAAAAGCAACTTCAACGGCTTATGGTTTTAAAATTTTAAGTTACCTTCTGAGGTTTTCCTCTGTGAGTACTGTTTAACTTCCAGTGTTTCTGGTTGAGCAGGTGTGAGCATGGGAAATGAGGGTAACCTATAATTTTTTTTTTAATAGTGGTTAATGGCACTGTGTAATTCTGCTTAGTGATTGCCACCCTCTCTTGTTGGCTTATTACTCAGTAGTGACTGGGGACAGGAAAGAAGGATGTGGGCTGTAGAGGGATGGTCCGCAGGACACAGCTCCACAGGAAGCACCCCACCACACTACCCAAGGCTCAACACCATGCCCAGTGCTTCCTGAATCCTGCTGGCATGGAGGTCAGACCTTTCTCTTTACATCTCACCCCCAAATTGTTTCCAGTTAGAACATACTCGAGTCCTAGGATGGTGTCATCCTTTACCAGGCTCCAGGCCTACCCAACCCACCTCAGGGTAACCAGCATCCCTCCCAGGCTTGGGGGCCAGGCTGTAGATGGACAATGATGAGGAGAGATTCTTGAGTGTTTTTAAGCCAAGGATTTGAAGAACTGCCCAGCCTGTGAAGTTAGGTGCCTCTGAAGAGGGAACAACTCTTGTCAGTAATAAAGATGGACAGTTTGTTGTTCCTGCTGTCCTTCCCTCCCAGACATGCTCCCACTTTCTGGGAAAGTGTCAGAACTGCATTCACTGAAGGCTGGTGAAGCCTTCTTAGCCAAGAGCAATACAGCTGAGTCAGGTCCAAACTTACCCCAGCCTTTTCTAGACCTGAACTCAAAGAGCAGGACCGGTCTCATAAACAACAGTTGGTCTATACAGGCAAATCAAATCTGTACCTTGTCACATGGTTCTTCCCAGTTCCTCTGTGAACCAAGCACTCCACTTCTGAGCAGCCTGCCCTTTCAAAGTGCCTGTACGCATTAGAAGTCCTGAAGTTGACAGGCTGCAGCAGAGCCTTTCCTCAGCAGCGAAAACCTCTGGATGTCTCTTCTGCTCCGTGCTGACCCTTGCTGGAGGTGGTCTCCATGTGGCAGTGACCAGAAAGATCAATGCTCTCATCACCCTTGTGACCATGGCTCTCGGACTGGCATCTGCTCGTTCAACTCCTGTTCTCCTTACTCAACTACCTCAGTCTCACAGTTCAGCTCAGGCACAGCACCTGCTTCCTAACCCTTCACCGCCCTCGTCTTTGAAACAAAGCAAACTCTTCAGTTCAAGAGCCGAAACTGCCTTCTGGATTGTCTTCCCTTTCCTAGTGTGAGCATGAGCGCTCCAGATCGGCCCCTGTATGACGAGCCAGGGCCTAGGCTGTGCACTGACCACCTTGGGCAAATTACTAGTCACCCCAGGAACAGCAGCTTTGGAGCAGACTTAAGACCTTGGAGAATAAGAGAATAGCCTGGAGGCTGCCACAGAGCTGAGGACCAGAACGGACGTCTCTGCTCCTGCCCCTCTCTGGGGCAGGTGACAACTCTACTGGGTGCACTTATCGCCCTGGAGAGGAAGTTTAATTTGTACTTAAAACACATTTTGTACATTTCCCCTTTACCCAGAGACCTGTAGTTCACACCCTCCCTTCTGCAGTGCTACCTCTCGCC
This sequence comes from Microtus ochrogaster, assembly GCF_000317375.1. NCBI lineage: Eukaryota > Metazoa > Chordata > Mammalia > Rodentia > Cricetidae > Microtus > Microtus ochrogaster. The sequence goes on from NW_004949197.1 coordinate 914,099, forward strand.
TGCTCTCCTCGGCTCACTTCTGACATCCCTGCCCTGTAATTTGGAAGAGCTCTACTTTTGCTAACTTCAAACTTTTTTCTTTCTTTCTTTTTTAAAATAAAACACAAAAGTCGGTCATAGTGTCTTATCCATGAAAACTGGTGATCTGCCTTGCCTGCTCTTGCCATCACGGCATACAGGGTCTGCTCCACACTGGATGGGGCTGCTCTGCCCAGAAAACAAGTCAACCTGGGAGTCAGACCCACCCCACACTCACTCTGCTTCAGGAGAGAAACACGAGTCTTCTTGAGTCTCTATCAAATGTGGTTTTATTCAATGACAAGCACTTTTCTACAGCCGCACCTGTGGAACATCACATGGCAAAAACGAGGTTTTTTTTTTCTCTACACTTTTTTCTTTTTTAAACCTTATTAAAAATGAGATTGGTCCTAAAAATATAGAAAGAAATAAATTTAAATTCACAAAAAACTGTACATTATCAAAAAGTCACTAAAACACCACATTTGGTTATATAAAAAGTCAGTCCCTTTTGTTGTAAAAGGAACATGGAAACTTGTTGGTGTTGACGGTTTCTTGCTGTTACCAGATAGGGGAGGGGACACAAAGGGCAGGGGTGGGTTGTTTTATTTTTAACCTGCTTTCCCTACCAAATACTCTGTCAATAGAGAAGATCCACCTAGCTCTAGGGGCAGTGAAGACGAGGAAAGGAAAGTGAGGAATGGCCCCTTTGATCATGCCCTACCCCACTTCTTCAGATCAAGTCTAGGACCTCCACCCCGCCTTACGAGTGCCTGGTCCCTAGGAAAGAGCTGGAACTGGAGAGGAGCACAGAGCGGACAACCAAGGCCACACTCTCTTCCACCTCCAACAATGAATGACTCCAGTACATTTTATGCCAAAGGAAACTTGCTATGGGGGGAGTTATCCCCAATTATAACAATTCCAAACATCTGACTGACACAAAGTTTGTTACGGCGCAGTTATTTAGATAAAATATAAATATTTATGCATAATATAAAGTCAATTCAAATATTCTTCAATCCACCTCTTATTTAAAAGCAAAAAAAAAAAATCTCAAATAAAGTTAAGTTTTGAGGTTTTTCGACAGAAAAGGCGACTTTAGAAATAGGCAATAGGGAGTGGAGTGAGGGCAGGGTGAAAAGGAGTAAGGGCTGCCCAGGAACCTGCACTGCCCCACCCCCAGGACTGCTGGAGTACAAGAAACACTCCACCTCACCTGGCACCCTGCCCCCACCAATGGAACATTGCTTGGATGCCTCAGCTCTCTGCTTAGGCCAGCCAGCAGCCACCTCCCCAGTGCAAGTACCCGTAATTTCTGATGGGAGGGGCTCTGCTGAACAGGAAAGCAGGGGGCCAGAGGCCCATGGCTATAGCTCGGAGTTAGCAGCTTTCCTCTCAAGTGTTGGGGGCTTAACCTGGGCTTAGTCATACACAGGGCAGTGGCAGAACCAGAATCTCTCCTCTCTACCCATCCTGTGCTCCAGGAGCCGCTGCTGGGGATATGAAGTAGATGCAAGGAAGGAAAACACAACTAAACCCAGATACTCATGGTTTAGGAAAGATCCAGTTCTACCCCTCTCCCAGAAACTCTCAAGACTCAAAGCTACTGAGAGGAGAGGGAGTTCCTGCTAAAGATTGCACAGTTTGAAGAGGCTGGAACAGAAATAACCACGAGGACAGCCTTGTCCCCAGAGAAATAGTTCCTGTGTTTTCCCAAAGACAAAAAGTGATGGTATGGAACGGCAAAGGTGGGAAAATAAAACATAGTCGAGGAAACACAAATGGGTCCCATTACACAAAACAGGATCACAATCACAGCTCTCATCTGTGTGCAAGGGCAGGCACACACACACACAAACACGCACGCACGCACACGCGCACACACACACACACACACACGCACGCACGCGCGCACACACACCTCTCCCCCTCTCTCTGAGGGCCTCCATCTCGGAGCAGCACTCAGACTCAGCAGTAGTTGTCCCTGAGGAGTTCCCAAGAGGGAGGTTTGGGAAGCGGGGAAGGAGGCGGAAGGCCCAGGGCACCCACCTGCCCGCCTGCCCTCTCCCCAGTCAGAGTTTCAGAAAAGGCTAGAAACTCAGCACATGAGGAGGATCCAACATTTTAGAGGGTTACTTATTGGCAGGAAGATGAGCACAGAGACAGGGAGCTCTGAACTTTGTTTTCTACGTAAGGGGAAAGGGGAAAGAAGAACCCGTACACGATAGTTTTACATTATTGGGTGGGACAAAAATTGTAAAAATAAGGAGAAGGGGAAGAAAAGAAAATGTGAGAGAGAGCAAGAAGCAGGGAAGGGACTGAACATGGAAGCAGCATGTTCAGGGCCCGGTGTCCGGCTCGACACACTTGGGAGTTAAGTCCACTTTACTGGCCGTCACTGCGGGTCCGCACACAGTACAGAGTGTTTCTCGGTTTCACACATTCACTAGAACTATTGCTATTGTTAAATAGCCCCAGGATGCTGGGGCGTGTACAGGGAGGGGAGGAAGCCGGGAAGAGGAAGGGACTTCTTTACCCCTCTCCATTTTAATCAAGGAAAAAAACCAGGAAAAATTCTTTTGCTTTTTTTGGCTTTCTGTCCAAAAGGACCTCATCTCTACATCTCTTATTTGAGGAGCAATAGGAGGAAGGGATAAAAGGAGATTAGGGACAAGAGAATGTGGTGCTGCCAAGGGCAGAGGCAAACATCAGCACTGTCTGATGAGTCCACCCAGGGCAGCCGTCAGCAGGTGAGAATGGCAGGTTCTTGTTAGGAAGGTTGGAAAACACACCACAAGGTGGCCCCCACCTTCCTTGCCTCACAGATTGGCCTGTTTTCCCTGATAAAATTCCTCCCAGCGGCTCTCGAAGAAGCGGCGCATGATGTGCCCAGCCTTGCCCACTTCAGAGTCATCCTCGTTGAAGGTCTGGCAGTTGTCAAAAACCAGAAGGGCATCAGCTGCAAACTCCTCTGAACTAGTATACCTGGGTCAAGGGGAAAATGGGGTTGTGAACTATTAAAGAGCTGAGAAAAAGAGAACAAGAAAAAAAGAGAGCAAACGCACACAATATCTTCTTACCCTCCTCGGAGCAGCCGTTCTCGCATGGTGGAAAAATCCATAGGGTTCTTGATGATGCGCCGGTACCCACTCACCAACCGAGGGTTCACAGGCTCCAGGAAAGGCCAGGCTGCGTCATGGGACTCCATCTCCATCAGGATGATCCTGTTAGTATAAGAAGCACACTCTGATTCCTCCCAGCCCTTCTGGAACACACAGAGCCAGCTATCCCTATAATTCAACTCACTCGCAAAATGTGAGATCACTGTGGTGGCTTCTCATCGAAAGCCTCCGTCTCTTGGAGGGAGACAGTCCATCTTCTGGGCACCGAGACATTGCTGGGCTTTCTCGGCTTCTTGATAGCATTCGGCGTCGGCGACTGTCACCCTCCGGTATGTTCAGTGGGAAACTACTTTTCCGCTTCTGGCCTCGTTTTGGAAAACCAGGCCTCTGAGAGAATTCTTCCTGTACCTGCTGAGGATAGGCGTATACAGTAAGAACAGCAGTGTGCTGTTCCTCAGAATCCTGCCTACGAGTGACTGTGGCTTCAGATGCTCACACATCAGCCAGCATGTGAACTCATTCAGGTAATCAATGGGAGGGGCAGTAAATAGAATGGTTACTACTATTTTATGGAGGAAATGACTGGGGCTAAAGAATGTAAGTGATTTCTTCAAAGAAGAGGCCCATTCCAGGGTAGCCTGAGGGTAGGGGATTATCTGTGGGACTGGTGGTTAAAAAAAAAAAAGGCGCTGGTTGTTGGTGGTGCACACCTTTAATCCCAGCACCCAGGAGGCAGAGGCAGGTGGATCTCTGTGAGTTCGAGGCCAGCCTGGTCTACAAGAGCTAGTTCAAAGACACGCTCTAAAGCTACAGAGAAACCATGTCTTGAAAAAAAAAAAAATTTCTGACTCTGACTCTTGCTTAAGAATGGAATCAAGGGCTGGAGAGATGGCTCAGCGGTTAAGAGCATTGTGTGCTCTTCCAAAGGACCCGAGTTCGATTCCCAGCAACCACATGGTGGCTTACAACCATCTGTAATGAGGTCTAGTGTCCTCTTCTAGCAGGCATATATGCAAACAGAATATTGTATCCATAATAAATAAATAAATATTTTAAAAAAAAAAGAATGGAATCAAACAGTTAAACCTTACCTGTGCCAAACAGACAGTACAGAACCAGTCTCCTTCTGGGACAGCCTCCATCTTGGGCCGATGACAATAAATGTGGCAGCCACGGTCACATCCATCACAAAGCAGGAGGAACTCATCATTGTCACCCTTCCGGCAGACTAGGCAGGTCTAGACCAAAGTTGTGAGGAAGCAGAGTGAATCCCTAACCATCTGCCGACCCCACTCTTACCAAGCTGTCTCTAGTGTTCTCCAGGCATCTTCAGACTCTTACCACTTTGTTGACAGACTTCTCCCATGCAATGGAGCGTTCCAGCTGGCCCATGCACAAGCACACCTGGGCTGCACTACGGCATCTCTCAAGTGTCTGCCGCCAGACACGAACACGAGGGGTAATCTCATATGATCTGGGTGGGGGAAATCTAGGATGAGGAACAAGAAGACTTCTGCCCTCCCAGGCTAAGAGACAGGCAGCAGGAGTCACTCACATCTCAGTAGTGGTGCCATCTGGGGCGCCGTTGGGTGTGCTCAGCAGAGCCTTCTCTACTACCACCTCATGGGCTGCCCAGAGGGGCTCCCGTAAGTAACGCCGCTCTACATTCTGTTCCAGAGCAGCCAGCCGCATCACAGCAAGGTCCAGAGGGTTGGTGTTTTGCCGCTGAGGTACTGCCCCTTCCCTGCCCCGTCCTCTCCAGGGGATGTCCTCCTGACAGTCAGGGAGATGCTCACAATAGGCCAAGTCTTCTCGGATAGAATCTGGGCTAGGGCATGTCCAGCCCTTCCAGTGGGAAAGAGGAATAAAACACATTGTAAAAGGAAACACTTCATATCATGGTAGGTCATTCAAGGGCTCTTCCTGACACGCTCCCCGCAGCTAGATGTAGTGGCTCATGTTGGCAATCCCAGCACCTGGACGACCAAGGCAGAATGCCTTGAATCCCAGGCCAGTCTAAACTACAGAGACCTTGTTTCAAAAATCAGAACCCAGGGCTAGAGAGAGGGCACAGCAGTTAGGAGTGCAAGCTGCTCTTCCAGGGTACCCAGGTTCAATTCCCAGCACCCACTACCCGGGGCTCAGAACTATCTGTAAGGCCCAGCTCCAGAGGCTATTGACACTTCTGGTCTGAGGGCACCACACATGCACTATACAGACATACATGCAAGCAAAACATCCACAACACAAAAATCAAAACAGAGAGTTAAACAAACAAAAACAAACCCTCCCCTAAACAGCTCCCTACCCAGTGCCAACCCCAGTGTACCCGAATCTGCAGATCAGACAGGACAACACGCTGCTCTAGCTCCTCTACCCACTGAAGCACAGTTAGGTCTGTCTCGTAAGTCTTCTCTTTGGCGGACCAGCTCATAATTCCTTCTTCCAAGGCAGGCAGCTGACAAGGTTCAAAGATGGGATCTGGGAAGAGAGAGAGAAAGCAGAGGAGTGGGCTGTCAAGCTCCTGTGCACAGCAGCTACTCCAGCTCAGGCTAGGTCAAGGTTTCTTATTTACCAGTTAAGGGCTGTAAGCAAACTTCCTGCAAGAAGTCCTTGTGCTTGCTAAGATGTTTGTGTAGCGCCTTCTCCCTGATGCCTCGGGGATGTAGTGCCTTCAGCATGACGTCCAGGGTCTCAGGATCTCGGATCCACCACCAGCCAGAGCACATCTCTGTGTACAGAGGGTTATGTATATGGACAGGGGGTGGAAACCACACGAGTCGCACTGCCCACAATGGAAACTGCTATCACCTCCATGTTTACCCCATCCCAGCCAAGCTTGCTCACCAGGGGGGATAGGCTGGGCTGTCAGCTGGCTTAAGTAACGCTGCTCCACCTGCTTGAAGAACTTGCTAGGAGGTCTCCCTCTTCGTTTTGGTTGTCCCAGTCCTGTGGGACTCTGTGGAATTTCTTTAGAGTCTCCTGATGGCCTCTTAGAGCCCCTTCCAGGCAAGTGGGTGGAAGAGAACTGCCCTGGAGAACAAGGATTGGCAGCACCGGAAGTAATCATCTGTAAATAAGAAAACATGAAGGAATGAAGATACTTTATGTCTACAGGTTTCCTAGCTTCAGGTTGTAGTCTCACAGCCAGACATGGGAGTTCTGGGTGAGATAACACAGATTGCTCTGGCTACTTACTGGCTTAGAGGCGGCAGGCAGATGGAGGGAGGGAGTAGGCTGGTCCTCAGAAAGTGCAGGGGGTGGTGTAGGGGCAGCATCACAGGGTATCTGGGCTGAGAAGTTAAACCAGGGTCCTTGAGGAGCAGGGCAGGATTCTGCCTCCTCAGGCTCAGGTTCCTCCAAGGACTGGGATGGACCTGGGTCTAATTTCCCTGGGCTGCTATCAGGCGTGAGGACTGAGCTGCTCAATAGGGAATTGTGGCTCTGAGTCTGGCTCAGCCAAGACAGGAAGGCAGACTGGCTAAGGTCATGCTGGCTCTGACCCAGAGACAGAGGGGAGCTTTCTGGCTCTAGGAACCCATTATTTGGTGGGGGCTGGGACTGAGGATGGGGCTGAGATTCTGGCTGAACTTGAGCCTGGGATTGTTCTGAATCACATTCTCCAATAGCGGACTTAGGGTGCCTAGGCTGCATAGACCCAGGCTTAGACTTTCGAGGTCGGCCTCGGGCGCGGGCAGGAGAAGCAGAGGGGTTGGAGCCAGTTAACTCTCTCTTTACAGAGACTGGGGCAGAACAGGGTGGCGAAGTGACTGCTTCCGTCAAGTACTCAGCTTCCTGCTTTATTCCATCTTCAGTAACTGTAATGAGAAAAAAAGAGCTTTTTTAAAAAGACGTACAGCTGTATAATGTGTACACACACACGTATACTGGAAAAGAATGAGACACATTCTAAACACAGAACATACTTGCTTTTTAAAATCTACTTAAGATTCTACTGGCTAACAGCTTATGTCAAGGAACAAAGTACCT
>NW_004949197.1:921331-929307 GCF_000317375.1 Microtus ochrogaster
AGGCCAGAAGAGGGCACCAGACCTCATTACAGATGGTTGTGAGCCACCATGTGGTTGCTGGGAATTGAACTCAGTCAGGACCTTTGGAAGAGCAGGCAGTGATCTTAACCGGTGAACCATCTCTCCAGCCCCAGAAATCTTGTTTTCTTTTCTTTTCTTTTCTTTTCTTTTCTTTTCTTTTCTTTTCTTTTTTTTTGGTTTTTCGAGACAGGGTTTCTTTGTGGCTTTGGAGCCTGTCCCGGAACTAGGCTGGTCTCGAACTCACAGAGATCCGCCTGCCTCTGCCTCCCGAGTGCTGGGATTAAAGGCGTGCGCCACCATTGCCCGGCCCAGAAATCTTGTTTTTAAGACAGAATCTATGTAGCCCTTGCAGGCCTTAAACTCACTACATAGACTACACTGGCCTTGACTCAAGAGACTGACTGGCCCTTGCCTCCCAGTAAGAATTTTTTTTTTCTTTTTGGTTATTCAAGACAGGGTTTCTCTGTGTAAAAGCCCTGGCTGTCCTAGAACTTAACTCTGTAGACCAGGCTAGCCTCGAACTCACAGAGATCCACCTGCCTCCTGAGTGCTGGGATTAAAGGAATGCGGCACCACATTTGGCTTACACATTTTAATTCTTAGTAGTCATTGAAAAACTTTAATTATGTATATGTATGTATTCCTTTAAGTTACATGCAGGCTGTGAATCGTGGGGCATGGGTTCAGGCACTGCGACTCGGGTCCTCTGAAAGACCAGCTCATGCTCTTAACCACTGTGCCCGCCTTCAGCTCTACTTCTCGGTTGTCTTATGAAGTACACAGTTTACAAATGAAGAAACTGAAGCATACATCTGACAAGCAGTTTTACTCTAGAGCCCGTGCTCTTAATAAATTCCACTGCATCAGAAAACTAAAGCTCAGGAGTACTGGGCAGAAGAAAACAGGAACTCAGAATTCAAGTGTCCACAGATACACCTACCTATGTTCTCCTCTGATCCTTCTACAAAGATACCAGCCAGACAGGGCAATACCCAGTAGTGGCGTCTGTAGCGGTCCTGACCCAAAGAGACTGCTCGAAGCATCTGGGATGAGTGAAGCAGCTTTTTTCTAAAGAAGAGCTGACGCTGGGTAGGAAATTAGAAAAAGAAGATGAATAAAAACATTTCCAGAATGGCATGAAAGATTTTAATATACGGGAGAGAACTGAGGCTTATCAACTTCCCTATAAAATAGATAAATTCTAAACAAGGGAACAGTTCTTGCCCAACTCATATTTCCAACTTTTAGGAGATTAAAAACACAATACCTTACTGAGTTTTTCTATCTGGCGCTCTAACTCTGGAATGCTGGATGCTGCAATGTCAATCTGGGCAGAAGCAAACAGACATTGAGAGTAGGGAGGTTACCAGATCTACGAAGGAATGCTTTCTAACCCCCACCTTCCTTTTGTTGAGTCAGTACCTCTCCATCTCTTCGAGCTCTGCGGCCATGGACTATAGTTTCCTCTTCTTCCTCCTCTTCTATGCCACTGGTTTCTTCCATGATCCGAGAACTGCGCCTTCGTCCCAGGCCTTCTTCTGGCCATTCCATCATAACCTCAGGCCGCCCAGTTCGTTTGGCCAGAGCAGTTTTCAGTCTTGAAATACAGAGATTAGGGGAGAAAATACAGAGATTATGGTGAAGAACATAATGCCAAAAAAGAAAGACGTTAACTGTGCATTTTTTAGAACCCTGGCAAGGTGCCAACCAAAGAAGGGCATCATATCCAGACAACATCCTGGCTATGTCTCATTCTCTTTCTGGGCTCCACTCTGTCCTGCCCCTACCTCCGGAGTCGGCCTTCAACAATCCATTTGTTTTTCCTGTAGCTAGACATATTCTCCAGCGTCTTGTCAATCTCACTGCAGAGCAACAGCAGATGATTTTTGAGGGAGACGTGGCAGCAGAAAGAAAGAAAGATAAAGCATTACAACAGGGACTTCTGTCTGTATGCAGACTGCAGGAATGACAATGGAAGCCTTACATTCTCCCAGGAAAGGGAGGGTCTGAGATTCTTTCTCAAGTCACCCCAGCATCCTCAGAGAAGAGCAATGGACACATTACCCTGGAACTTGGGGAGCGCTGAGCCCCTCCCCCACCCACTCCTACACAAGCTACAGGATTAAGCTCCTCACTTGATGATGATGGTGGAGCCATTGAGCTCATGTACAAGGAAGGCTAGGACAGCAGCCTTCTGTTGGGGTGGCTGGGCCTGAAAAGGCTGGGTGCGCAGACTGTCACAGAAGGCTGGCTCCACTCTATATGCCATGAGGAAGCAGCGGAGTATCTCAGACACATTGTCTCTGGTCAGTGGAATCTCGGACACCTTCTCCCCCAGGATCTTTAGGGACTATTTGAAAGAAAGCATAATGGGAATGAGAAGGGCAACAGGACAACTCAAGCTGGGTGAACCTGGGAGAGAAAACTCTAAGAGAAAAAAATGAACGAGGTCAACTTGCCGCTAAGTCCGAAAAACTGAGTTCAATTCCTAGCATGCATGTGGTGGAAGGAGAACTGACTCCCCATATGTTGTCCTCTGACCACAGACATGCACACGTGCACATACACACCCTAAATGCAAATTTAAATAATTTACAGTTGGAGAGATGGCTATTGCTCTTGAAAGGACACAGGGTTCACAACCATCCACAATCCAATTACATGGGACTCAATCCTATCTTCAGGTCTCTGGGGACACCAGGAACACTCGATACACATACATACATGCATGCAGTCAAACATTTATTCACATAAAATAAAAATAAATCTTAAAAAAATGTAATCCTGACTGGCCTAAAGCTTGCTATGCAGAGCAGACTCAAGGAAGCCTGTCTGCCTCTCCCTCCCAGGTGCTAAGGCTAAAGGTGTACATCATACACACAGCTAAAAGAAATTTTTGTGAAAACAAAGAGAAAAACAATGAAAACTGCCAGGACATGGGGCTGCAGAGATGGCCCATCAGTTAAGAGAACTGGCTGTTTTTTCAGAGAACCCGGGTTCAGTTCCCAGAGCTCACATGGTGGCTTCACAACAGTTAACTCCACTTATAAGAGACAACACCCTCTTCTGGTCCTTGTGTGAACCACACACACATGTGGACACCAGGCACACAGAAAGACAGGCAAAACACCCCTATCCAAGGAAAATAAGGACAATTATGGAAAATAGTTACTAGAAAAAGATGAAAGACTACAACAGAAAACTGCAAAGAAAAGACAGAGAAAAGAACAAATAAAGCACAAACAACCAGAAACAGGAAGGAGCCACATCCCCATTGCTCTGGGCTGGGGGAGGGGCGACTGTTCAATGTTCTCAGAGAGAAAGCAAAGCTCACCTGACAGTGGGAGGGCAGACCAGGGTCGTGGAGTGCAGCCTTCAGCAGCCGCACCAGCAAGTCTTGCACTTTGCCCAGGCTGTCCCCTTGACACAAGAGACCTTCCTGCAGGACTCCCAGACTAGGGACATCTTTGGTAAGGTCAAAGCCTAACACTTTGCCAAAACTGTGCAGGAACTCCATGATGGTCAAGCAGTCTGAGAAAGCCCTACTGGACAATGTCAAACCAGGGATGCGCGTGAAGTCAGGCAGGGGCTGGAGAAAGAAGTGAGTGAGAGAGCATTCTGTTAGATTACCAACAGGCACTCATCTGGCTACTCAGGGTTCCTTCTGTTAATATAAGTGTCCTCAGAACTGGCCCATCCATGACCCCTAATACCTGGTGGTCAGCCAGACACATATCCTCCGTGGGTTTCTTCATCTCCTCCAAGATAACCTGTTGCCTCTGCCGTTCCTCCAGACGCCTCTGTGTGGCAAGGGTCTTCTCTGCTTTACAGACTGGTTTGGCTTTGGCCACCTCTTCCTTTACCTTCACTTTCACCTTTTCTTTCTTTTCCCTCTTTACTTTGTCCTTCAGTCTTTCCTGCTTTGTCTTCATCTTTTCTTTCTCAGCCTACCCACCCAGGAGAGAGGAACAAGAGTCATAGATACCTGTCTCACCAGGCCTGGTATTAGGCCCTCCCAACCAAGAGTCCAAACAAAATACATCTATGACACTGTTTGGAAAATCTCTGTGGTGGCTTCAAAATCAGACTTGAGATAGGAATTTAGCTCTGTGGTAGTATATCTGTCTAACATGTACAATGCACCCTAAAAAAAAGAAATTAACCTTGGGACATATATATATTCATATGTACCTTGAGTTTCTTCTTAGTGTCCTTCTGCCTTAAGTTCTTGGTATCTTGTTTCCTCTTGTTTCTGGCCTGTAAACCATAAGGGAAGTCATTTCTCCTCAAACTCTGAAAGCACCTCTGCTTGGGCTAGGATTCAAAAACAGTAAAGGGTGATGGGGAGGAGAGGTGAGAGATGGGATGATGAGGGACTGGCAATGGATCAGTTCTCTCACTCTAGAGATACCCTATTTTTCTTGAACAAGCCCACTTTTCTAAATCAAGCCCAAGAAATTTCATTTAATGAATGTGTGCTGCTCTACTGATGGTGGAAAATGGGGATGGAAGAAAATATGAAGCTGGTTATAGAAAGTTAGCCACTGTTGCCCCTCCTCACCTGCCCTTGGACAGCAGTCTGACTCTCTCCCCGCTGAACCTTCTGCCTCATCTTCTTTTTGTTTTTACTCATCTTTGCTTTATCCTCCTCATTCAGTGGTTCTATGAAGGCAGAAAGGAAACAGGAAAGAGGTGAGGTAGAAAAACATGCTTGGCATCTATGGCAGCACATGCCTATTACAAAGCTGGCTTCTCATGCAGCTTCATGAACAAGTTTTATTTTGTTTTGCTTTTGGCTTGTTTTCTGAATAGACATAATAAAACATTCAAGAGGTCAGAGAGGCACCTGCTCAGGTAGTTGTACAAAGCGCTCAAACAGCATCAGCAGCCCAGAAGCCACAGGCTGACTCCAACTGAACTGCTTTGGAAGTGGTCCAACTGATGGAAGAGGCTACAACTGCAGAGTGCCTTTATGATTTGTCTCTTTCCCGGCTATGGAGCAAGGGTAGCAACGCTCAGACTGATGTACATGGCCTAATTTTAGTGAAAGTGAGCTGAGAAAGGAAACAGGAATCTAAACTGTCAGGAAAGACAGTATTGATTTGTAACACTGGCAACCCAGTGTGTACAAGAAAGAGAAGGATAACAACTCAACACTGTCAAAGCCAGTGCTCACAGTTCAGCTTCCACAGAAGCACTCCACTGAAAGATCCAAATCAAAGTAGAAATCTGCAAATACCTCAATTTTAATTGATATTTTGACATAATAGAACCTATTCTTTCCTTTGTGGTACAGAAACATCATCATACATTTTTATAGCAACCTTCTACAGTATCATGGGCAAATAAATCACTTAAAGCTTTTATTAAAGTGAGATATGGGGCTGGAGAGATGCTCAGTGGTTAGAAGTTCTCACTGCTTTTGCAGAGGACCTGCGTTCAGTTCCTAGCACTCATGACACCTTACAACGATCTACAATTCTATTTCTAGGGGATCCAACACCTTCTTATGACCTTCACAGGCACCAGGCACACAAGTAATGCCTATGTGTAAAACATGGGAAATACACTGCGTTTGGGGTTTTAACTCTGGTAAAGTACTTACTTGCTAGGCAAGAGCAAAGTCCTAGGATTGGGAAAAAGATAGACGATAGCAGAGCTGGAACTCTGAATGGAATTAACAAAACTATTTCATCTTCTGCACACTGCACATGCAATGCTTACTTAGAAAATCAGACATTTTCACTGGGTGGTGATGGCAGATGCCTTTAATCCCAGCATGGGGGAGGTAGAAGATTTCTATGAGTTCAAGGACAGTCTGGTCCATAGCCCAAGTTCCAGGACAGTGAGGACTACACTGTCTCAAAACAACCCCTTCCGCCGCAAATGAAAACATCACAGACACTTTCCCATTTACCCATCTGACTAAAATAGTATGTCAATTATCTTTTGGATTCAGGTCCCTACAACAAAAACGATGGCAACTGCATGAATGCAATTAGTATATGCAAGGAGCTGGAAGATGGACAGGAAAAGATGGAACTCTTCTCTGTTGGCATTACTCTATCTGGGGACAGCCCAAGGCTTTACTAGTAAAAGTAGCTCAAAGGAAGAAGTTGCCTGGAAAAAGTGTAGCAAATGCTAGGATTCTGATCATACCTTCTAAGGGGAGAACGAATTTAGATTCATCTTTCCAGGTGTCCGTCCCTTTTGGGAAACCCAGGTACCAACTGCAATTCAGCAACATTTTAAATACCTTGTGGAGGGAGCAGAATACCTGAGCTACAAGTAACACTGTACCTTGGGTTTCCAGTTTCTTTGGAAGTCGGTTGTCTGTTTTATTCAATAGCTCGGGAATTTTGACCTTCGGTGGTCGACCTCGGCCCCGCTTCACTTTTGGAACTTCCTTGTTCTTGGCCTTCTCATTATTTCGAGGTCGGCCTCGTTTGCCAGTAATTGCTTGAATTCTGGAAGGAATCTCCTCTGCGGATAACTGGACCCACTGCAAGCCCTACAGGAACAAGGACACTGGTGTTGAAAGGAGACAATCAGTGCAGGTTGCTAAGCCCTCTAAACTACCCCAGACTCTTTGAGCTGCCAAATTACACGAAAAGAAGCTATAATTTGTTCCCCAACTATTTAACCCTTGGGTCAGCACCTCTGGTGTGTCTCTTTCTTCAAAGAAATCTCCAACAGGCATGCGGGGACTGAAGCTGAAGTGCTCACGGCGGACGCTGTGTACCACATTTCGGCTCAGGTACTGAGAGGAAAAGTAACATTAGTAAAGCCATAGCCCTACCATGTCAGCTATAACACAACCAGAATAGGTCTCAGAACAGGCGACGCCAGAAAAAGTCCTTTAAAAGCTACAAATGCTGTTACCTTGATAACTTCCGGAAACTGTTTCATTCTCTTCCCACAGGGGCCATAATACCAAGTCTCCCCCTGCCACCGATGGCAGCCCTTCTTGATGCGCACTTCTCTCCGCCACCTGCCAGAGAAGCACATGGGCCCTGCCACCAGGTCACACCCCTACCCACTCCCATGCCACCCAGGAGCCAAGCCCACTGAGCAGATGCCCTCTCCATCTGTCTCACTAGCCCTGCATACACGTCGACCTACAGACAGTCCTACATACAGAAACAGCACAGCACATGAGCTTGACAAACAGGCTCACATTGCTTGAGCAAATACTTCAGGAAGAAAACAATACACCAAATGGCAGCTATGCACAAAGATCTCCACCCCTCCTTTTTATGAAGCTACTGAAATGAGCAGCTAGAAATTCTTAATAGCCCTGGCTCAGGTGCAGAGGAAAGTGTAAGAATAAACTGGAAGCTGATGCCATGACCTAAGTAGGGCAAGTTTAGTCAGTAGCTATGATCTGAGCAGTAGATTATGACAGCCAGCCTTATCCTCATCGCCAATGTTGCATTAGTACTAAGACTTGGTGACAGCCAGTAGACCAGAGTGGTTGTAGTGAAATTAGGAAGACAGTTATTTCTAGAAGGTCTTCAATGATAATTGGTTTGGTCATTACATAGTTACCGTTCCAGAGCTTAGCTCTCCAGAGAGCAATAAAACAGAAACTATTACATCACAAAACCATCCAATTCACTGGTAGAAAGTCTCTCTTCCACACTGCTATCCCTCTCTTTGAAAACAGTTTTGTCTAGCTACTCTGGATACTTGAGCCTTAGCTTGGAAAAGGATCTTTGATCAAGACCAAGTAACCAGCAGATGAGTAAAGAATTTATTTATGAGGGAAGACAGACCCTAAGAAAGGGAAAATTGGGGCTGGAGAGATGGCTCAGTGGTTAAGAGCATTGCCTGCTCTTCCAAAGGTCCTGAGTTCAATTCCCAGCAACCACATGGTGGTTCACAACCATCTGTAATGAGATCTAGTGCCCTCTTCTGGCCTGCGAGCATATACGTGTATACATAATAAATTAATA
>NW_004949197.1:929667-938254 GCF_000317375.1 Microtus ochrogaster
AAAAAAAAAAAAAAAAATCACCCAAAGAAAGAGGAAATTGGTCTAGAGAACAGTCCAGCAGTTAAGCACACCCACTGCTCTGCCAGAAGGCTCAACATCCACACCGGTGGCTTCACAACAGCCTGCGACTCCAACTTCAGGGATTGCACACCCTCCTCACTGTCCAGTACTCTATTCCCAACTCTCCCACATCTAAGAGTCATTCCTAGGCTTGTGAAGGTCAATGCATGCGGCAATCTGGAGCACTTACCCATGTTGGAGGGGAAGACGAACTTCTTCTGGGGTAGCGATGCGTCTCTTAAGTACATCACCTTGAGGGAAGACCAGAGATAAAGGTCAAGCAAGTTTACAGAATAGAGCTGAGCTGGTTGACACAGCACTTGGGATGAAGAAGCATGCAGAGCTCTGTGAACTGGAGGCCAGCTTAGTCTACATAAAGACCAGCCAAAGCTACATAAGATCCTGTCGCAAACAAACTTTTTGTTTGCTTGTTTTTGAAAACAGGGTTTCTCTGTAGTTTGAGTCTGTCCTGGAACTCACAGAGATCTGCCTGTCTCTGCCTCCTGAGTGCTGAAAATAAAATTACAGGTTAATAGGAGGGATAGATGCAGCATGTGACATAAAACTTTTGTATAGGCTAGGCGGTGGTGGTGCCTTTAATCCCAGCACTCAGGAGGCAGAGGCAGGTGGATCTCTGTGAGTTCAAGACTAGCCTGATTTACAAGACCTAGTTCAGGACAGGCTCCATTGCTACAGAGAAACCCTGTCTCAGAAAGGAAAAAAAAATTGTAGAAATCAGGCAGGGACAAAACAGAATTTGGACACTTACCACTACCAGAAACTGTGACAGCTTCTCCAGTGGTCTCTTCTAAAACAGCAGAAGCTTCTGGAATGCTGGTGCTGTCTTCACTTGCTTGGGAAACTGTATGGAAGGCGGGTGCTGGAGAAGGAGCACGGCAAGCTTGAGGAGAGGTCACTGGAGCTGTCAAAGAGGCTGCTGGGAGGGCAGGGGAAGGAGCTGGAGACACTGCTGGGAAGATCGTAGGAGGGACAAGGGAGGAAGCTGCAGGAGAGGCTGCTGGAGATGCAGTCAAGGAGGCTGCTGGGGAGGCTGCTGGATGTAGCTCAACAGTAGGTGGCTGGTCAGGGGCTGGCTCAGTCAGGGGATTTGGGAAGTCTGAAGACTCAGGCCCCATTTCTTCCTGTTCAGAGTCACTGCCATTATTCAGGTCAAAGCTGTTATCTAAAATCCAAAGCATAATATCAGTAAAAGAAAATGGTAGAAGAGTTTATTCAATCAAACCTACACTACGGTAAACACAGTTATCTTAAAGGCTTTTAGTGAAAAAAGAACAGTAGCTCTAGGGACTGGAGCTGTGGCTCACTGGCTGCCCTTTCAGAGGGCCACTGTTTGATTTCTAGCACCCACATGGTGCCCTTCTGTATCGCCAATCCCAAGAGGTTTGAAACCCTCTTCTGGCCTCCAAGGGCACTACACAAACAGTGCATAGATATACATACAGGAACACTCATACACATAAAATTAAATTTAAAAAAGCAGTGCTAGCTGGGTGGTGGTGGCAGATGCCTTTAATCCCAGCACTCACGAGGCAGAGGAAGGCGGATCTCTGTGAGTTCAAGGCCAGCCTGGTCTACAAGAGCTAGTTCCAAGAGAGGCTCTAAAGCTACAGCGAAACCCTGTCTCAAAAAACCACAAAAGCCGGGCGGTGGTGGCGCACACCTTTAATCCTAGCACTCGGGAGGCAGAGGCAGGCGGATCTCTGTGAGTTCGAGGTCAGCCTGGTCTACAAGAGCTAGTTCCAGGACAGGAACCAAAAGCTACGGAGAAACCCTGTCTCGAAAAATCCAAAACAAACAAACAAACAAACAAACAAAAAATAACAAAAAAACCCCCACAAAAAACAAAACCAAACCAAAACAGTGCTGGCTCTTTCCCTACCCCAAACATCTTTGAAGTTAAAAGGTAAAACTGGTGATGGTCATGTTCACCAATGAAGAGAGAAACAGTTTCTCCTCAAGATAGAAAGGCCTCTGGCCATCTTTTCTTTGACAACTCCCAAGTCCCTCATGTTTCTACAGAGGGCAGAGGTCAAAGTACAATGGATGCTTTTTTATTCCCATTAGACAGCATCTCATAGTCTGTCAGCACGACAGCGGTACACACTTCCCATGTTAAGGGCTTAGCTATGGAACACATGCACTGTTTTGCAAGGGAAGACTTTTTTATTTCTCCTACCTCTCCTCACTCACCTTGTAGGACAGACTCCCCTAAGACAGGTGGAGAGGTGGGGCTGACAAAGAGAGAGGCTGCCGTTTGGCTGTCATCTGCGAGGAGACTGAAGGCAGCAGCATTATTGAGAGAAGGGCAGTCGAGAGCAGAGATCACAGGGCTGTCCTCCAGAGGCAGCTTGTCTTCTGCACCCATCAATGCTGTGTCATCTATCCCATACAGTCCTCCACTCACTGGCTCTGCATATGGGGCGAAAAGAAATTACAAGCAGAAATTAAGAAAAAAATTAACAAGCCAGATTTCCTTAGGAAATACTTGCCAAAGCAATATCCAACTCTAGTTTCTAGGGTCTGAACTGGGGAAGCAGGGAGGAAATAAGGAAGGATCTCACTTCTAACTCAGAGTTAACTTGAAACCTGTGTACTTCGCAGGATGGCAAAGTCAAGCCCTCCTACCTCAGCAACCCCATTTAGCATTAAAAGTAGGGGACAGAAGACTCTGAAAATGAAGGCAAAGACTTTGTATCTATCCATAGATCCTTGTAGAAATCTAGCATTTATCATAAAATTGGCCTTGTTTTTATATTTAATTGGCAAATGTTTCCTTTCTAGTTAGTTAGAACCCAAATAGCCCAACTGTGTGGCAGTTGAATTATTGCAGCCAAGGGCTCTTGGCCAACTGGAAGACAGAAAGAGGCTGGGAAATGAACCAATGCATCTGAGTAAAGCTGGCTCAGCCAGCAGTAAGACTATGGTTTACTGAAGTTTTATCCACAAGTCAACACCCCAGATTCCCTAAAACTTTCCTTGGGTTTCTAACTTGTCCAGGTCATGGGTTAGTCACCTTCTGCTCAGGTAAGCAGGAAAGAGACACACCCTCTAAAGCCCACCTGGTGCCAGCGAGTCAAACGGCTCCAAGGAATCTTCACTGAGGATTGGAGTGTCTTCCAGTTGCTCAGGAAGATGCGAAGGATCATCTAAACAGCTCACCGTGGGATCAGGGACCAGGACTGAGACTTCTTGGTGTAAAGACTCCACAGAGGAGACAGAACCATTGTAGCCACACATCTTTAATTCTAGGTAATCCCAGGAGAGAGCAAAAGTCAAAATTTGTGCCTTCAATTTAGCTGTATTAGCTGGTTATAAAATGTGTTCAGGTGGGGCTGGAGAGATGGCTCATCAGGTAAGAGCACTGGCTGCTCTTCTAGAGGACCCAGGTTCAATACCCAGCACTTACAAGGCAGTTCACAACTGTCTATAACTCCAGTCCCAGGGGATTTAACACCCTTACACAAACATATATGCAGGTAAAACACCAATGCACATTAAAAAAAAAAACCAAATCATTAAAAATGCTTTAAAAAAAAATGTTCAAGGAACTCTTTCAGGAAGTCCACAGGCACATGGTGTGCACTGTTCTTTGCTAGGAGCCCCTTCCCCACCACACCAGTACTAAAATCTGTGTTACAACGTTCTCTTAGTAAGCTCTAATTAATCAACATTTATTGCTAGGTCTAAACCAGGAACAGACCCTATCCAGTATCTAATGAGTAGAGACATGCTGCTAAAACCAATCTTACATCAAAGGGGAAGATGGACAGTAAGGCGGAGACAAGAACCCTACCACATATTTATTTTTTTCCAACAAGTGGAACAGAGAAAATATTCTTTGACTTTTTTATAGGGCAGTCACCCTTGCAGTGAATATGAACTACAAATACAAACTAATATTTTAATCTATTTTTAGGGAAACAAAATAGGTTGTCACACATAAATATTAACAACAAAACAAAACGAGAAGAAAAGAAAGGGAGCTGAATAGACACGCAATGGTGCACTCTACCTACTGTGTCCTCACCCTAGTAAGTCAGTCACTACTAGAGCTGAGCCACTTCAGCAGTACCTAATCCTGCCACAGTTAAAATAACCTCATGCTTTCAGTGCTCAACACTCATCTGCTTTAGAAGCCCCTACCCGACCCTACCTCATTTCTGTGTCCCAGGCTGACCTCCTCCTGCCTCCACTCTCAAAGGCTGAGATTATAGGGATGTGCCGGTATGATGTTCGCAGGGCTGGAGGTAGGTAGAACCCATTCAACCCATTCATGCACGCTACACAGGCATACACTTGTAGTAATAGGAGCCGCGGGCTGCTTCCCGCCACTCCGGCCGCCTCCGGCTAGCTTTACCCGAAATAACTACACGGACACTGTATTCTTTTAATGACTGCTTGGCCCTTTAGCTCTAGCCCTTTTTTCGGCTAACTCTCGCACCTGGACTAACCCATTTCCAATCATGTGTGTCGCACCCCAAGGTGCGCTTACCGGGAGATTTTAGCCTACGTCCATCCTGGGTCGGAGCTTCATCGCGTGTGCCTCAGAGAGCAGAGCTCTCGCCTCTGCCCGCTAGAGTGGAGTATCGTGTCTCTCTGAGGCCTCTGCCCCCGAGAGGAGAGCTGTCGAGTCTGACCTCACTTCCTCTTCCGCCCAGCATTTTGCTCCGTTTACTCCTCCCCCTACGTTCTAACCTATCAGGGCAAGCAGCTTCTTTATTTAATTAACCAATGGCCTTCCTCCATCATACACTAGCCACTGAGCAACATTCCCAGCCCAAGAAGTCATTCTTTTCTTCATTTTAAAATTTATTTTTATTTTGTATGTGCATTGGTGTTTTACTTGTATGTATATCTGTGTGAGGGTGTCAGGTCCCCTAGAACCAGAGCTACAGAGATGTGAGCCACATGTGGGTGGCTGGGAATTGAACCCAGGTCCTCAGAAGAGAAGTCAGTGCTCTTAACCATGGAGCTCCGGCTCCCCAAAAAGCCATTCTTGATGCAGTATGTGTTTGGGCTGTTTCAGGCTTGCCCATCGCCCACTTGCCCTCTCTTGGGCAGCAGCTCTGCAAGAGCTTGAAATAATTCGCACTCCCACTCTTGAACTGGTGCTGCTGCCACAAAAACACCAGCCACTTGGCTCTGCTAATCACCAACATGTAAATCAGTCTTTACTGCAGAGAGCTGGAAAGACAAGTTTTCCTCACCCCCAAAGGCCACTGCCCCCCATGACCGCACTTTCTCTCTCCACACCCACCCAGCTCACAGACCCAGTTATACCTGGCTGTTCTTCCTCCAGTTCCAGGCTGCCTACCAAGCCAGTGCCATTTTCTTCCACAACTGAAGTCAGCTCCTTTTCTGCTGCCTCATCAGAATGGATCCCATTGCCTACATCCTGGGAAGGTGCAAAGGTCTGGATACTAGATCCCAACATTGGAGAAGTCTGTGGGGAGGTGAAAAAACTTGGAGGTCCATTGGGCATCACCTCAAAATTCTGGTCAGGAAAGGAATCATATAGCTCCTGTGAATCGAAGTTAAGCCCCATGGGACTCTGGGTACCATTGGCCCAGAACTCTTGGCTCCCAGCTCGAAGATTAGTGTTGTGACTTGGGGATGAAGGTTGTCGGCTGCCCCCAAGGATACCGTTGAGTGGGTATTGTCCCCCAGGGAACTGAGAAAGAAGGGGTGGGTCCTTGAGGTTGTTGCTGGGATTGGCAGGTGGGTACTGTGAGTAGTTCCAAAGACAGTCGTAGGCCACGTTAGGGTGCTGGAGGTGAGAGGTGCTGGAGGAGTGGGGAGCAGAGTTCAAAATCCCTGAAGTAGTAGTGTGAGATACAGTAGATAAGCCATTAACATTCACATCCCCATTCAAACCTGGAAGAAAAATAGAAAAGAGTCAGCTATGAATATATATGCAATAACGCTATGAAATAAACCTCAAAAACAGTGAAAGGACTCCTCTGTTAACTTCAGCTTTTGGGTCTCAAGGGAATACTAAACTGATGTTCCCGTGTCTAAGCTTAGCACTGCTGCTGAGACAGATAAGTAAGGCGCTAGGAAGTGGCCTAGGTGTGCCACAGGAGCTAGTGGCAGCCATGGATACTGCTGTTGCAAGCTTTCTACTACATGGAGCTGCACAATGACTTTCCCGCCCTTATTCCTTATGGGAATTCTTTGGGGGGGGGGGTTATGACTGAATTTTCCAATTCCCAATACCCTCTTTCCTTAGTGTCTATTTGGCCTTACAGTGGCACCAGAAGGGACAGCCTCCACCTCACTGGCACATGCAGATCCAGCACTTTGTGCTGGGCTAAGAATAGAATTTGCAGTCACCACAGTGACAAAATTCCAGCTCAGAAGGCTGGGTTTAGCCCCTCCCCATAGCCCCAGGAGGGTAATATGGAGTAGGTAAAAATCTTTGCATGACCAGTGCTACAAAATACAGCTCTGGAAATAGCCATGTTTGAGTTTGCATCAGACAACAATTATCGGTACCAAGATACTAAAGAAACTTCAAGCAGGTGTCTGTGTATGGGGGGGAATACTACAGCAGGTGGGTGGGTATGTATGTGTGGGAAAGTCCAATGAAATAACAGGGCTTGCATTCATCTACAAGTGCCCTATACGAAAGAAGAGAAAGTAAGTACAAGTCAGAATTTTTCTACTGCAAGGAAGGAAAAAGCACATGAAATTCTACTTCTGTGAAAATTTAGAAAGGAAACTGATAGAAGACTGAAGCAGGACTGCCACCATGGTGTTCAAGGTCATCCTTGGCTAGAGTAAGTCACTACCCCAGAAGAAAAAAGGAAAAGAAAATCACCTCCACAGTAGCACTTCCAGAGAATGAAAAGCTTTCTAAGGAAGCACTGCGCCCCTCACCTTCTGTGCATAGCACTTCTACGGCAGGCCTTCCCTGCTGCACAAGTTAGAGTGTATTTATCATAACCTTCGCCCACCTCCCTCACCCCTAGTCCAAACCAATTTCACAATCCTTAAGACAGCTCCCAGAGAGCTTTACGTGCCACAGGTTCACCTCTTCATTATTAACAACAGCAGCTACCTCCTTTTCTGTTCCCAGTAGCCAGGGAACAGGACTGACAAAGAGCAGGCTAAGATGAAAAAGCTTCTATGTTTTTTCTAATCTTCTAGAAATTCAAAGTCAAGACAAAAAAAGCAGCTTCCATAAGCCCCCATAACTTGTTCTCAGAAGTCTGATTTCTCCCTAGCAATTAGTAAATTCTACGGATTTATTTCTTCTGTCACTACCTGCCAGGAAAGAATTGTTGTGGGGTAGCTAGCCAAAAGTAGATCTCAATCTCTGATCTAAAGAAATGATGCCATTCCCTCCCCAGGTCTTAAGGCCTCCACACTCACTTTTCCCTTGCTGGGGGAAGTTCATGGGAGACCCGTTAGTGTAGAGGCCCTCCCCTGATGAAGGAGAGGGTTTCAGTCCTGAGGCAGCTGGTGCAGGGGGAAGGCCAGTAAAGTTAAAATGGTCGTTCGCTTCCATTTCTGCAGGAGAGAGAAAAGAAAAAAATACTCATGGTTAAGTGAGGTTATATCATCGAGGAAGTGCCCCTTGCCATCCCTTTACTAGCCCTTCAATTTGGGGGTGCTGTGAGAAGGTGCATGTGGAAAAGGAGAAGAAAATACAGCCTTAACGGGGTCAAAGACCCAACTGTTAAGTCAAACACAGTACCACACCTATAAACTCAGCACACAGCAAACTGGGGCAAAGGATCACAGGTTTAAGACAAGCTTTTATACACGGTCTAAAAGCAAGTTGTTAAGATAGGCAGAGAGATAAAGTTAACTATCAGTGATAGAGAAAAATAAGTTAGTGTGAAAAAAACAATAAGCCTGGAAGAGCCTAACCTTATATTAAGTTCTACCCGCTTAATTGCTGGCCCAGGATATAGTCTTCTCAGACATTAGCTCTTTAGTTTAACATTAGGGTTAGGATTTGTGCATTTTTTAAGATTTAATTTTTTAATGTGTATGTATGTTTTACCTGTATGTATGTCTGCATACATATATGCGGTGCCCACAAAGGCCAGAAGAGTGGATTGATCCCCTGGGACCAGAGTTAGCAGACACTGTTGGCTGCTATATGAGCGCTAAGAGTGATGCCCAAGTCTTCCAGAGGAGCAGCCAACGCCTATTAGCACTGAACCATCTCTCATGAAACAGCCCCACATGATATTCTTTATCCTTTTGTTTTCATCCTAACCATGGGTCCACAAAAGTTGTCAAAGCCATCTTTTTGGCAGAAAGCTATGGATGCAAGGTTGTTGGGGAACACTATTTTAAGGTGTGTGACTTTTGTTTATCTCTGTAAAGGTGTGACTCTTTGCCTGTCTAATAAAGAGCTGACGGCCAACCATGAGGCAGTGGCAAAGATAGGCAGGGCTGGCAAGCAGAGAGTATAAATAGAAGGGTAAATCTGGGAGGAGAGAATATGGAGCAACAAGAGAACATGGGTGAAGACTTCAGGGGCCAGCGACCC
>NW_004949197.1:939010-946758 GCF_000317375.1 Microtus ochrogaster
TGGAGAGATGGCTCAGAGGTTAAGAGCACTGACTGCTCTTCCAGAGGTCCTGAGTTCAATTCCCAGCAACCACATGGTGGCTCACAGCCATCTGTAATGAGATCTGGTGCCCTCTTCTGGCATTGCAAGCATACATGGAAGGAATGTTGTATACATAATAAATAAATAAGTCTTAAAAAAAAAAGAAAAACAAACAAACAAAAAACCCTCTAATGTAATATAATGGTTTGAAATATATAATTAGCTGGGTGTTGGTGGCCCATACCTTTAATCTCAGCACTTGGGAGGCAGAGACAGACAGATCTTAGTGAGTTCAGGACCAATGTGGTCTACAAAGTGAGTTCCAGGACAGCTAGAGCTGTTACACAGAGAAACAAAACAAATGAAAAAGAAATACATACATTACACATATGTGAAATTATAAAGTTTACTGGCTCACTGAGGAACAGTATGGCTAAAAGCCTCGATATCTACTGAATATAACATGATATATTACTAGAAATAGTGAGAAATGAAGGCCTTGATCAAAATAAACTCTGATTGAGAGCATCCAGGAGGAACAAAAGCAGAAACAAAAATTATTGGAGCCGGGCGATGGTGGCGCACGCCTTTAATACCAGCACTCGGGAGGCAGAGGCAGGCAGATCTCTGAGAGTTCGAGACCAGCCTGGTCTACAGAGCTAGTTCCAGGACAGGCTCCAAAGCCACAGGGAAACCCTGTCTCGAAAAACAAAACAACAAAAAAAAAAATATTGAAAAAGTCTGATCTGCTATTTGCGATGTACTAGTGATTATTAACCTAATATGTGAGATTCTTATTTTTATACAAAAAAGTAAAGTTCTTGGATTATGTTAACAGCTTCTGGAGGGCATAATAATTCACAATGAAAGCTTTCTTTTTTTTTTTCTATTTTTGTTGAGACATCACACAAGCGAAGTTAAAATGGTCACAGCCTTGGCTGGCGACAACTCAGAGACCTGCCTATCTCTACTTCTAAAGTGCTAGGATTAAAAGCATTGGCCACCACACCAAGGAGTCAGAAAGCTATCTTTATTAAGTTCCTAAACTGAGGAAATAGCCAACCTAGGTAATATTTTAATTATATTTTTTAAAGGATAAATAAGTTGGTTATGAAAACATGATCACTGGTCAACATATACCTGCTGTCACGTGCCTACAAGCCCAGTATTCAAAAGGCTACAGAAAGAGGATCAAGGTTCAAGGACAGACTGGACTACACAGTAAAATCCTATTTCAAAGCAAGCAATCATGGTTTATGAATATGCTATATACTGAAAATCAGACACCACTCGGTATATGTGTCAACAGTCTATACACATACACACTAGCTTTTGCATGTTTGTAGGCACGAGCCACGGAATATATGCAGAGGTTAGGATAATTTGGGGAAATCAGGTCTCCTGTGGGTCCCAGAGACCTAATTCAGTCCTCAGGTCTGGCAGCAGGAAACTTTACCTAAGACATCTCCTCAACCTCCACAACATAATTTTTTTTAAGATTTATTTATTATGTATACAACATTTCTTCCGTGTATGCTTGCATACCAGAAGAGAGCACCAGACCTCATTATAGATGGCTGTGAGCCACCATGTGGTTGCTGGGAATTGAACTCAGGACCTCTGGAAGAGCAGTCAGTGCTCTTAATCTCTGAGCCATCTCTCTAGCCCATCCACAACATAATTTTGAATATAAATCCCATGTAACAAACAGCATGATAACTCTAGAATTTTATAGTTTAGATATCATGATTGTCACAGTCAATTTTAACTAAAAGCAATTTATGTTCTACTTAAGAGAGCAGTGAGATAGGGGAGAGTTAATTAGGCTTTGCTTGCTTGCTTTTTTGTTCTTTAATTTTTTTCAAGACAGAGTTTCTCTGTGTTGCCCTGGTTGTTCTGAAACTCACTCTATAGACCAGATTGGTCTAGAACTCAAGAGATCCACCTGCTTCTGACTCCCAAGTACTGGAATTAAAGGCGTGAGTCACTACAGCTAAACTGTTTTTTGAGACAATCTTCCAGGTAGTCAGTCTTGAGTGGCAACAACTCACAGCAACTCTCCTGCCTCAATTTTCTGAGTAATGAGATTACAGGCATATGTCACCAAGCTCAACTCAGGAGAACTTTTTAGTATTAGTTTATCTTTCTTATAGAATGTCCCAGGTTCGTACGAAAATTACAGTAAGGGCTGGCAAATAGCTCAGCAGGTAGAGGTGCATGCAAGCCAAGCCTGATGAACAGAGAGAAATAACTCTCAGACTGTTCTCTCCTCTATACGCCTGCTGTGACACCTATTCACCAGCAGGTACAAGCGCAGACATGAACACACACGCATATACACACGTTAACATAAGTCATGATCACGACTCACTTTTGGCTAAGATCAAGTGTAAATTAAGTAGCAGACTTCAATCTACTACACATCCATGAAAAATCCAATCAACAGAGAATAGACTGCAGTCTTCCAGATCTTCCCCATCATAGGGAAAGCCCATTCTTTAAAACACAAGTCCAAAAAACAAGCATCTGACTAAAACACACAAAAAATAAAACTAAGTCCTTGTTTTTAGGTTGGGTTTCTCCTTAAGCTTCCACAGAACAAAGAACATGCAGGGGTTCACTTTGGAAATTCTGGGAAGAAGCCAGAGGAAGCAATCCCACCTGATCTGCACTGCCCTCTCTCCTGCAATTTAGGCAGTCACACTCCGCCTGGCACAAAGTAACACATCTTTCTTCCTGTGTCCTCTCGATTATACCCTCAAAAATGGGTCACAGTTCATTTTTTTGTTTTTGTTGTTGAATCTACAAGGAAACTATGAGGAAACAGCACATCCTACTTCATAAATGGCATACGTTAACAGTAAGTGGACAACACAAAGAAATCAGAGATGTTAACGGAACAAAAGCTATTTGGCCCCTGAGTCTATGTCCATACCTGCCCCAGCTGAAGGGTCACAGGAACCACAGCTATTTCATTCATTCCTAGACATGTTATGAGATCGGCATAAGAAATCAGGCTCAAATCTCAATTCTACTGCTTCCTAGCACCTTTGCCTTGGACAAATTTCTTGCTGAGCCTTCATTTAGAAAAATTTCATTATGAGCTTCTACGGTTTGAGGGTTAAGCAAGAATGAATAAATACACACACACACCCTTGTATTAAATGTTCGGTTTTGGTGGGCAGCAGGAGGACATGCCATTAATCCTCAGGAGACAGAGGCAGGTGGAACTATGTGAGTTAAGAGGTCAGCCTTGTCTACAGAGTAAGTTCCATGACAGACTCCAAAGCTACACAAAGAAACCCAGTCTCTAACAACCCCCCAGATCCCCCAAAAGTTAGGTGCTTTGTTTGTTTGAAATAGAATCTAGCTATGTAGACTCACGTGGCCAAGGATTCTGAAATCCCCCGCCTCAAACCCCCAAGGGATGGGATTAAAGGAATGTCCATAACGCCCAGCCATGTTAGCTTTCCTTTCTATTTTTTAAAGAATTATTATTATGAATACAGTGTTCTGCATGCATGTATGCCTGCACACCAGAACACGTTATAGTGATCTTTAAATTACATATCTAAAAAACTCCTCCCCCTGCCTAAGTCATCTTCTCCCATTAGAGTTCCAAATGGCAAAGACATATTGAAGGATGCTTCTTATCTGGCCTATTCAACAAACTTCTCCGGGAACTCTGATCCAGACAAACTATAACATGTTCTGTCCAAGGTTCAGTCTCTTTCAAAAATGTCCTTTAACACCCATTTCAAACCAGAATTCCAAGCGAGGGAGAGGGAAGGTGATGAAATTTTATACTAAGGTAGGAAGGTGCTACTCAAAGAAAATCGCAATGTCCAGACACCTGGATGTTAAGTTCCACCAATACGTTTCCAGGATTTAATTTAATACTAATTAGAGAATAGAACCAAATGAAGCATTTGTTAAATACATGTGGCTTAGGGTTTTTGTTATTGCCATGATGAACTTAGTGCAAGCTTGTTTCTGTTTTCAGAGACTTAAATTTAGTTTTTTACTTTCTTTTTTTTCCTGAGGTTAAGAATGGTTTTGAACCACTGTTTTAGGTGCTGGGAATGGAACCCAGGTCTTCTACAAGTGAGTGCAGGTGCCTGAAGAGGCCAAGAGGTGTTGGATCCATCCCCTGGAGCCAGAGTTGCAGGTTGCTGTGAGCAGTCTGAGGTGGGTGCTGGAAACTGAACTCGGGTCCTCTACAAGAGCAGCATGCATGCAATCTCCCCAGTCCCTTCTCCTTTTTTTTTTTTTTTTAAATTAGTTTTTTAAAATAGGGTCTCACTATGTAGCCTTGGCTAGAGTGGAACTCACTATGACTAGCCTCAGAGATCTGCATTTAATCTGCTAGGATTAAAGGCATGCACCACCATATCCGGCCCCCATTTTTTTTAATGTATGTATATGTTTATGTGTGTCCATATACATGTGGATCAGATGACAACTTCAGAAACACCACCCATCTCCTTTGGGTCCCTTAATGGCCTGAAGTATATCAATCAGGCTAACTAGTCAGCCAGCGAGCCCTAGGAATCTTCCAGTTTCTGCCTCTCTAGTACTAGGATTACAATCATGCAACACCAAGCCTGCCTGACATTTTTACTTGGTTTCTAGGGATCAATCTCAAGTCCTCAGCCACGCATGGTAGACTCGAGGTTTTTCATCCCATTACACAGTCAAAGCAGAGGCAGGTGGAGCTCTATGAATTGAAGGTCAGTCTGTTCTATGTTTCATAGAGTTCCAAGCCAGCCAGGGTTACACAGTGAGATCTTGTATATATATAAAATTCCTAGAGAGGAAAGGCCCCAATCTCTTGACTTCTTTCCTATAGTGCTGTGGTACGGACTAACTCCAGTCTAGTGCACACTAGGCAAGCTATACCATCCTTAGCAGACTTTTGACTAGCTATCCCTTGCAAAAATAAGGCAAAGGAATAGAGAAGTACTGACAACATTAAAAAGTCAATAAACAGTTGGGTTGTGGTGGCTCACTTGGGAGGCTGAGGCAAGCCGATCTCTGTGAGTTCGAGGCCAGCATGGTCTACAAGAGCTAGTTCCAGGACAGGCTCCAAAGCTACAGAGAAACCCTGTCTAGGGGGGAAAAAAAAATCAATAAACTTAGTTCTAAATATAATGTTAGACTTACATACTCCAAGAACAAGAGTAGTTCTTAAAGATCCTTTAAAATAAGACTGAGGATATTAGCTCCATTGGTAGAGTAACTGCCTAGCATGCACAAAGCCCTGGATCCTATTCCTAATACCCAGACTGGCATGGGTGTACACACCTATAATCTCAGCACTTAGTGAGTAGAGGCAAGAAATTCAGAAGTTCAAGGTCATCTGTGGATATATTCTAAACCAGTAAGAACAATTTTTTTATATGAACAAAATATCATATTGTAACCTGGTTTTCTGCCATAGTTATTACTTCATTGTCAAGAAACAGTTTCATGTAGTTTCCTAGTACAATATACTTCCCTACCATACACCAAGTGCTGCATCACAAGATAACGTGATGGAGAGGAGGCTGGAGAGATGGCTTAGCAGAGTGCTGTTTCACTTGTAGAAGGCTCAAGTTCAGTTCCCAGGATCTGTGCAGTTCCCAACCACCTGTAACTCTATTTCCCAAGGACCCAGTGCCTTCTGGCCTCCACAGGCACCCGTACCCATGTGCACATACCCACAAACGTGTTAAAAATGAAACAAATCTTTTCTAGAAAAGAATCTTGAGGTGCTGGAGATATCACTCAGAAGCTAAAGAGCACCTGCTTCTCTTCTAGAGGACTCAGGTTAATTTCAAGCACCCATGTGGCACCTCACAATTACCAGCAATTACAGTTCCGGGGAACCAGGCACGAATATAGCACACACACAAAAGTGCAATCAATACATGCATATAGATTTTTAAAAAATGATCTTGATCCCCAGGATTCAAGAAAAGAAAAATACATCTGGAATTGGATCTGGTTGTGTATCCTGTAATCTTAGCTAAATATAGAAGAATAAAGTGGAAGGATCCCAAATTCAAGCACTGTCTTTTGTGCTAAAGGAGTTCAAAACCAGCCAGAGCTGGGTGTAGTAGTGGTGAACAGGCCTTCAATTCCAACAGTCAACAAGAGCAGAGGCACGTGGAGCTCTGTGAGTTGGAAGTCAGTCTGGTGAGAGCCTGCCTCAGAAAAACAAAAGAAAACACTTTGCAGGGCTATCACCCCAGGCCAAGATACGACACTCTAAGTGAGCAAGGGCCTGATCTCTTGACTTCCCCTTTCCTACAGAACTGAAGACTGAACTCAAGGCCTTGTACACCTGAGGCAAGCTATACCAACCTTAACAGACGCAGGGGCAAACTGATCTCTGAGTTCAAGGCTACCCTGGTCTACATTGAGATATTCTGGACAATCAGGGCAATACAGAGAGGCCTTGTTTCACTAATAAAACAAAATAAAAGCGCCGGGCGGTGGTGGCGCACGCCTTTAATCCCAGCACTCGGGAGGCAGAGGCAGGCGGATCTCTGTGAGTTCGAGACCAGCCTGGTCTACAAGAGCTAGTTCCAGGACAGGCTCCAAAACCACAGAGAAACCCTGTCTCGAAAAACCAAAAAAAAAAAAAAGCAAAGCTGGCCTGAGCTATGAGATCTTATTGCAAAATTAAGAAAAAGGGGAAAGAAAAAGGAAAAACCCAGAAAATCCCTCTATGTTCTAAAATAAAACTCACATTCCTGTCTCTTTACGCATAATACACAAGATCAAACCCTCCATCAATTAGTAACTTTTACATTACTCTATTGTAGGCTAGAACAGCTTGGCTTAATTTCTTCAAATGTGAAAAAGTATCATCAGGAAGACAGACAGGCACACCTGATTCCATAATGTTGAGGTTTCCAAATGAACCTCTCGGAATCTTCTAGACTTCTGAGAAGGTGAGGTCAGTCCCTCCAATTCTCTTCACATTACCTGTTTTTCTTTTTAGAAAGAGACTTACAAAATAGAACACAGGCTGGGTGGTGGTGGTACAAACCTTTAAACCCAGCGCTCAGGGAGCAGAGGCAGGCGATTCTTTGAGTCTGAGGCCAGCCTGGTCTGTATAATTCCCAGGACAGTCAGGGCTACCTTGTCTCTGAAAAACAAAAAAGCCGGCTGGTGGTGGTGCAGGCCTTTAAACCCAGCACTCAGGGAGGTACTGGCCAGTGAACTCAGTGAGTTCAAGGCCAACTCTGGTCAGCAAAGCTAGTTCCAGAAGAGAGAAACCCTGTCTCAAAAAACCAAAACAAAGAAACAAACTAGAAGCCTGTGGGATAGGGTGGTGGTACACACCTTTAATCCCAGTACTGAAGTAGAGGTGGTCAGAACGTTCTGAGTTCAAGGCCAATCAATGACATACCAGAGTTCTTAAAAGTCCACAACTAGCCAAGCAGTGGTGGCACACACCTTTAATCCCAGCACTTGGGAAGCAGAAGTAGGTGGATCTCTGAATTTGAGACCAGCCTGGTCTACGGTGTCAGTTCCAGGATGGGCTAGGGCTACTCACTGACACCTTGTCTTCAAAAACCAAAAATCAAAGGGGGAAAAAAAGAAAAAACAAAACCCAAGGGCTGGAGAGATGGCTCAGCGGTTAAGAGCACTGCCTGCTCTTCCAAAGGTCCTGAGTTCAATTCCCAGCAACCACATGGTGGCTCACAACCATCTGTAATGAGGTCTGGTGCCCTCTT
>NW_004949197.1:947073-967265 GCF_000317375.1 Microtus ochrogaster
CACACACACACACACACACACACACCCTCCCCCAGTAAACAAAAACAAAAAGAGAGGAAAGAAGGGAATGAGAAGAAAACTACTCCCTCACCCCCTGTCAAGAAAAAAAGTGACCAGTGAATATTAAGAAATCTACTTCTCTACAGATTTCTCACCAAATGGTATATACTATCACCATTCCAGCACTTGGCAAAGGGCAGTCTTAGGTTGCATAGGGAGAGCCATCTTACAAAAAAGAGAAAAGAAAAGGAGAGTGAATTTACTTCAGATAGGAAAATGAATCTGTTTTACAAGAAGGCCACCGAGTTTTAACTATGAAGTCACTTTGGGTTGGGGTGGAAGGGTGGCTGTGGGATCTTATGGTTCAAGAGTCCTCTTACTACTAACTCTTTGTTTTTCCAGGCAGGGTTTCTCTGTGTAGCCCTGGAACTCACCAGGCTGGCCTCAAACTCAGAGATTCGCCTGCCTCTGCCTCTGCAAGTGCTAGGATTAAAGATGTACGCCATGACGACCTGGCGTTACTACTAAACTCTTATTTCCAGGCCTCTTTCCTCTTTTTACCCCAACAAGGAAAACCAATTTACTATTCAGCCAGATCCCAATTTAAGTAAGTAAGTAAGGCTGAAAACAGGAGAAGTTAAAAATCAATGTGGTGGAGCTGGTGAGGAGGCTCAGTGGTTAAAGTATTTGTTACCAAACCCCACAGCCCACATGGTAGGATAGCTGTCTTCTGATCTGCACCCACACCTGTGGCAAACACAACTACACCAAATAATACTAAAATGGTAATTAAGTATAGATGCCTGAGACCTTGAGTTAAATCCCCCAGCACACAAGACAGCTGGTATCATCTAGATGCCTGATGCCACCCAGATCAACAGCACCAGTCAGAGACAACAGACACCACACTTGTTTATCAGTACCCAGATTATCAGCACCTAGGGAAAACAATGAGGACACCACTTCACAAAAATCACATAGGCCTGCTCCTATCTTAGAGCTTTAATCTATGGATTTATATGCAGCTGGCAAGTTTCTGATTAAAAAAACATGATTTCAATGACAGGTGTGTGTAGTTTTCAGGGCAATTCAAATGATCTCAAATATCTTATGTCAATTCTGAAGATTTAAACTCTTGTTTCTAACGAAACCCAAATGGCAACAAAATGGGATTTAGCCAGACATGGGGCACACACCAAATTCCAGCATTTGGGAGAGAGAGGCAGTCACATCTCTGTAAATTCTAATTACAGATGAGACTAATGAGACACTGTCTTATGGTTGTGGTGGGGGTGGTGTGGTGAGGGTGGAAAAGAAACTCAAACAAACAAAAAACCCCCAAAATGGTTAAGCCCAACACTTGAAAGGCAGAAAAGGCAGAAGGATTATTGCAAGTTCAAAGCCATCTTAAATTTCAAATAGTCCTAAGCCAGCCTGACCCTGGCACAAAAAAATAAGTTTCTGTGGTATAATGGACACACTTTAATCCCAGCACTTTGGAGGCAGAGGCAGGCGGATCTGAGTTCAAAACCAGCCTGATCTGTAGAATGAGTTCTAGGACAGCCAGATGACACAGAGAAAGCCTGTCTTGAAAAACAAAACAAGAAACAAAATAAAAAATACATTATTTTGAGCCAGGTATGATGGCACAGGCCTTTACTCCCAGTACTTAGGAAGCAGGGGCAGGCGGACCTCTGTGAGTCTGAGGCCAGCCTGGTCTACAGCGCTAGTTCCAAGATAGAGGGACAGAGAGACAGAGAGCACTGGCGATGGCTCAGCAATTAAGAGGACACAAGTTCAGGTCCTAGCACTAACAAGACAGCTCAACCATCTTGTAACCCCAGGTCCAGGGGGTCCAAAGCTCTCTTCAGGTCTCTATGGGCACCAGGCACACTCGTGATGCACAAATACGTACACGCAGGCAAAATACCCATACACATAAAGTAGAACAATTAAAAACAAAGTTTTTTTTTAAGGGAAAAGAAAATGTGGGCACAGGAACAACTCTACACAAGAGGAAAAAAATTCCCACAAGAAATGTTTTTTAACAGACTAAAGAGTTATTAAATCATGATAGCAATTTCCCCTATTAGTTCTGTAGAAGGTAAAACTTCCAGGAACCCAAGTCAACGAAGAGATTTCCCTGCAGGACTAGGCTAGACACGTCACTAAGGAACAGGCTTACAGCTCTCATGTATAATCAGTCCCCATCCCTATATACAAATCATAAAACATACACCTTCCTCATGTCCTCCCTTCCAAGTGCCCTTCTTTTCACAAGAAAGCTCTGCAATAAAGACGCTGTCACACCTAAAAACACTACACCAATCAAGAAGACACTCTCATTCCACAAAGATCCCAAGCTGGTAAAAACTCAGTTTGATTCCCTATGACCTCTAGCTTGGAGCGGGGAAGCGGGGGGGGGGGGGGTGCCCAGAAGAGACAGACAAGTCTGCAAAGGAGTATCAAGATCAGTGGGTCAACTACAGTTGACTCCTGGCTGACAAACGGCTGTTACCGGGGAAAGAGCCGAATGAAAGGTCTCTCCGGCCACACGTTTGCAAGATTCAAGTTTACCCACAAGCCCTCAGAAAATGAAACCAAATCAGATTAAAATGGACATTTCAAAACAACAAGAGACGCAGCATTGAACGCACAGCTGCCATTTCCCGGCCACTTCCTGCGGGAGGCTGGGGGAGGGGCAGTTTGTGTACAGATGGAGGTGGTGGACGCCATCCCCACCACCACCACTCCCCCGAAGGATACAAATCCCTCACTCCAAGAAGCTCCACAAAGGATGCCTGCCTGCTATCGGCACTGACTTCTACACGTCGGGGACGCGGGGGGGGGGGGCGACGATGAGAGAGCATCGTTTCCGCGCGGAAACGGGGGATCCCCCTTCACAGAGGATTTCCTTGGAAAGGAATACCTCTTTATTCTTCCCCGCAGTTCTCCGCCCGACTCAAGCGCAGACGCCTAGTGTGAGTCCTCTCTACCACCGTCTCCAGAGCAGAGGACTCTCCCGGGGCTCAAGGGCCCCGAGCCTTGAAAGCCGGCACTCGCCCCAGCCAGTCCCTCTCCAGGGTCACAGGAGAAACCAGAGCGCTCCCGGGGAGTCACCCTGCGACCCCTGGAAACCCCTTCCGCAGCGCACTCACCACCGCCAAAACCCCCGCTCCACACGAACCTCCAGTTTAAGGCACCCAGGGAACTCCCGGATCCAACCCTGCACGCGGGCAACCCCCGCCGCCGCCCCAGGAGGTGGAGCCCCTCTCGGGCCCCGCCAGCCAGCAGCTCCGCCGCCGTCACTCCCGCCCCCCGGCCGGGGTGCCCCACAGCCTCACCAGCCCCCTGGGCAGGCAGACCCAGCGTCGGGCGGCGCCCCGGCGGGGAGGGAGGCCCGGTCCGCTCTCGAGCTCCAGCTGCCTGAGGGACGCCCCGAGGAGCGCAGCGCTCCCGGCCCTCAGGCCCCGGGGCCACACACCCTACCAACCTGAGGCGACCGCGTCCAGCCGAGCTTGGGGCTCGCTTCTCCCCGGGGGACAGGCGGTTCACATGGCCACGCTCCGGGCGCCAGGAGGGGAGGAGACGCCCGCGGGGAGAGGGGAACAGGGTACGGGGTCCGGGAGGGGGCAGGGGGTCGCGGTTCAACCGCGGGGCCTGAGCGGAGCCAACATGGCCGGCGGGGGAGGAGTGAGTCGGAGCCGGA
The DNA here is from genome assembly GCF_000317375.1 of Microtus ochrogaster. Taxonomy (NCBI): domain Eukaryota; kingdom Metazoa; phylum Chordata; class Mammalia; order Rodentia; family Cricetidae; genus Microtus; species Microtus ochrogaster. Next base: position 950,783 of record NW_004949197.1, read on the forward strand.
GGGGGCGGGGAAGCTGCGGCCGACGGACCGCCCATCGAGGCCGCGGCCACAGGGTCCTAGTGTCCCGCCTTCTCCTTTTCAGACCCAGATCTGGGTCCTAGCGCCGCTGAGGCCCTCACCTCAGGTCCCCGCTTCACCCGCATCTCCAGCCTTGCTATGTCCAGGTCAGACTGAAAGGCGAGCCCCATTCCCAGGGTTAGCCTAAACGACTAGAGCACATTTCTAGGACCAAAGGCAGATGAGGCTTTTCTAACTGTAAGGGGATACCTGGAGGATCATTTCGGGGCTGTTTATTTCCTCAGCAGGGTGGCGAAAAAGTGGAAATTGATAGGGAGAGATTGACACCAGGTGAAGGGATGAAGGGAAGCAGAAGTCCACTCACCTATGTTCTGTAGGGACAACCTTGTCCTGCCTGGATCACCACTTTCCTGGTGACATCTGCAGGGCCTTGGACGTCGGAGAGATTCCTGCACATGGGGAAAGGAGACTCGGCTATGAGTCTAGCCAAATGTGGCCAGAAGTAGAAAATGAACAGCAAATCAACCAACAAATAACATGTCCCAGTGCTTACTCTTCCCATACCTCTTCTAACAACGTTGCTGAAAGTAAAATCTAGCAAGGAATTCGAGTTTGGCTTTCACCTAAATGTGTATTTCCAGGAACCACGATGGGAAATAGTGTCATATGATGTCAGTTTATTGATTTTTTTTTTCTAGACAGGGTTTCTTTGTATAGCCCTGGCCTTCCAGTACACCAGGCTGGCCTTGAACTCACAGAGATCCGCCTGCCTCTGCCTCCCCGAGTGCTGGGATTAAAGGTGTGCACCACCACCAACCACGCTTATTGATTTTTTTTTTAAAGTCACACTTATCATTTGCCAGTTGAGGAAATCAAGAGCTGCGGAACTGCACTGACTTGCTCAAGGTCATACATTAGCTATAATACAACTAGAAAAGAACCTTCATCCCCCTTCCAAGTCAAGCCTTTTCTGGCTTCGTGATTTCCATTCAGGTCAATGAAATGCCGTTCTAGAAAACAAACAATTGCCTAAACTATGCAAAGCAAAGGCTGAATACCTAGGAAAACAACGCACAGAGAAAGGATAATGAAATCCTGGGCAGTTGGGTGGTGTCAACAAATACCCTTTCCTCTTGGAGGATGCTAAGCGATTGGGAAGTTGGGTGTGGATAGAAGATGGTAGCTCCAGATCCAGCAGTCTAAACTGGATTTCCCCACTTCAGAGAGGGGGATTCTGAGTGTGGGAAACATATCCAACCATCTTTCCAAGTTCAGCTCAGAAAGCATTAAGATCTTAGAAAAGTTGCCAACAATGTGTGCCAGCAGAGGTTAGGGCTTCCTCTCCCCACCTGAGGTAGGAAATTACGGAGGGAAGGAGGAGACAGGCAGAAACAAAATCCTCTCTTTCCCGTCCAAATGGGTTCATAAAGTCGGCCATGGTGGCCCACGCCTGCAATTTCTACACACTGAAGAGGCAGAGGTGGGAGGACCGCCATGAGCTCAAGGCCAGCTTGGTCTACATATCGAGTTCCAGGCTAGCCAGGACAACACGGTGAAACTTTGTCTGGAAAAACCAAAAGGAGATTTATAGGTCACCTGGGGGATAAACTTCACGCCTCCGAGAGGCCACTAACCTCAAGCCCTGCTATAGGCTATGCTCAAAGCCGGGAAATATGTCCTTCTGGAGAAAGGAGAAGTGAACTTTCGCTAAGGAATGCTAGCCCCAAAATTAAAAACAAAATAAAAATAAAAAAGGTTACGTTGGAACTGGCACCTGTGGGCAGGAGGGGGAGGAGGCAGGTGCACAGGAAAAAGCTGGTATTCTTTTTTCCTCCTCTTCCTTTTTCCAGCGGGGACTCTTCCTACCTCACCACCGGGCTAACCAGTCCGAGAAGCGGCCGGCGGGGGAGGAGCCTGCGCCAGTCAGACGTCCGTGACCACGCCCCTTTGCTTCACCACCACACACCCACACACACCCACTGCTGGCTCCGGAAGAGCCGGTTACTCCTGTGCCCCACTGTCCCCACCCCTTCCGAGCCCCAGGCCTTGTCTCCTGGGCAACCTCTAGGCCCTAACCCAGCCCTGAGCCGGGAAAGAAAGGTGTGTGCCATAAGACCACCTGCGATCAGAAGAGAAAAGCAGGGGACAGAAGGGCTGACAGCGATCACCTTCAACCCAGAATAAAATCCTCCTTTATTCCATCTAATCTGGGATCTCCCCTGCTCTCTGAAGGATATGGGTGGGCTGGGAATATGTCCCAAAGCTAAGTGTTTACTTCGTGCCTGACGCCAGGACCTGCAGCCCCTGTGACCCCCCTCCCCACGCCAAATTTGGACAACAGAGGGCAGGCTGACCCCATATGTCCCCAAACATTTCTCAATCCCATAAAATGGGGCTGGTTGTCCACGAAGCCTCGCCTTGGATACTAACAAAAGGAGTCAACCGTCATTTCATCAGCAACTTGTGAGAAGAGTGGGGGACAGATAGGCTGAACCTCCTCGGAGGATGAGAACTGAAAGGGGGAGGGTGAACACCTGCTCCTCCTCTGCCACACTCTCCTTGTTCCTGCTGAACCTCTCTAACTCTGGGTCAGCTGCCACCGCCACCGTGCCAGCCACGCTGGAGGCAGATGGTTGGGGCTAGGAGAGCCTTGATGGTGTAACAGCCTAGTTCTCTTCCCCTTCCCCTTCCAGACACTCCTAGCGTCGAATCCAAGCACCACAGGCTCACCACACACACACACACACACACACACACACACACACACACACACACACACACACCCCTCCCAGCACCCTGGGTCGTGACTCAGAATAGTAGAAGGAATCCTGACGCCCGGGCCTATCACTCTAGAGGCAGAGGCTCCAGAGAAGGAGCTAGGGGCTCAGCTGGACTTGGAGGAAGGGGTATTCCCTATTGAAGCTGGGGTAATTATAAAGACCGCCCACACGCTGACCGAAGCGACGGCTCTCCCATTGGTCCCCTTCGCCACTCAGGTTCGGGCAAGACAATCGCAAAGTTATTTTGGGAAGGCTAGTCTCTCATAATCCACCAGAAGGAACATAAAGGAATATAAGCCCTCCCCTTCTCCAAGGGGGCCTGCGCCCCTCAGTTTTAGCCTTATTTCCAAATTTCCCAACGGACAGCTCCACGGTGGAAATGGAAGACGGCGACAGCTTTTTTTTTTTTTTCCTGGAGAAATGTGAAATAGAGAAGATCGGGTTTCCTCTGCCTTACACGGCACCCCAAATCCCTTAGAGACTCAGCCCCAGTCTATTCTGCCGCAACAGCCGCTAAGGCCGAGTATCACAAGGTTCCCGCAGCGCGGCTGCCCCCAGCGCCCGACTAGGGGAGGGGCCAACCCCAAGCCGGGCGGAGGGCCCTTCCCACCTGCATCACGGGGCGGTGCTCGGGTCCGACCCCAAACTCCCCGGCAAAAGCTTTAGGTGGGACTTAAATGAACTTGAAGGGTGAGCGAAGTGAGGCGGACCGAGACCGTAGTGTGCGTTGTCTCTCCCGCCCCCTTACGACGAGGAGTTGTTGGGGTGGCGGTTATTCCCCCTCCCATTGGGGTTAGGATGGCGTGGGAAAGCGCTAGTTCCAGAGAAGGGGAGGCGAAACCTAGACCGCGGGAGATCTTCCTGGCGAGGAAGGCGCGGGGGAGGGGGAGCTCCTGGGCCGGAACAGGGGTTCCCGGGAGAGGATGGCGGAGAGGCGTGAGAAGCATCCCGGTCACAGAGGACAGGGGAGGAATGGGCGAGGAGACGGTGCGGGGAAGAAGAGGAAGGGCAGCCGGCGCAGGGAAGGTCAGACCCTGGATCCCACGGGAGGAGGCGGCTGCGGGGACGCCCTGTCCGGGACTCCGGGCCTGGAGGTGGATGCCGGGCCTCACCTGAAGCAGGGCCGGGCCGGACGGCGGCGGCGGCGCAGGTGGCGGAGCCGGGCGGCGGCGCCTCCTCCCCCAGCCCGAGACCGGCGGCGGTGGAGGGGGGAGGTGGCGCTTAAAGGGGCAGGAGCTACCCGGGTGAGGACGAGCGCTCAGGGACGGCTGTCGCGAAGGATCCGCTGGGGGAGGGGAAAGCGGGTGGCGTCTCCTAGGGGCCAGAACCAGAAAGGATCCCAGATGCAGGAGAAGACAAACTTTGACGACGTAGTTGGTGATGGCGGTGGGTCAGAACTGGAGTACTTGAAGATCTCTCTTTCTGCGGGCACTCTCGGGGCGCCAGCAAAGACTTATTCACAAAGGACGCTGGGAAGACGGTGGGAGCCACAAAGATTCAAGGAGGCCTAGGGGAGCAGCAGAGGGAACTCAAGGCCGAGCGTGTCAGGGTCACGCACAGCGCCCTGCTAGGCAAACATGCTTCTTCCGGGCCCGAACCGTACTACAGCTGTGGAGACTCTGGAATCAGGAAGCCACAAAGGCAGAAACCCTCCCTGTCCTGTCTGTCAACCCTCTGGGTATTGTAGAGGCCGTCCACAACGGCGGAGTGAGGCTGTGCAGGACTGTGAGAATCGGCTTTATTCATAGCTCAGTTTGGCCCCAGCCACCACCAACACCCTTGCAGCAACCTCTGGGGCAACAGGAAGCAGCTGCTCAGTGCAGCCCCGACCTGGTGGTGGGTTAGAATGGGGGAGGAGGAAAGACTGGAGTTTAAAGGCTTGAGAGAAACAAGGGGTAGGAGAAGCTTCTCTAACAGGACCAAGACTGGACTTAGTAGTGAATACGGTAAAATACTACCTGAATCTCAGCAGCTTAATGGGGGGTGGGGGAATAGGGAGACAGAGGACAGTGGGGGCGCTTCATGGGGAAGGAAGGAAGCCCTAACAAGATACAGCCCCTGGCTCTTCCTTAGAGCGGAGTTTGCCAATGCTAGGGTCTCATGTCCAGAAGCTCATTAGCCCTGTGTCCCCCCCCCACAGTCCATTTCCTCTCCTTCACCCCCCCAAAAGAGCAAAGGTTAGGCCCCACCCCTGCTGAGTCAGCCGGGGAGGGAGCTAGGCATCCCTTCAGGCCTTTCCCAGGGGCGGCTATCATACTTACCCATGTCAGGCTGGCAGGACTCCAGATTAGGACCCAGCTTCTCACTATCCTTGGGTTTCGCTTCAGTCGAAGGCTGGCGTTAGGTTCTCCCCAACTGTGAGCTGGGAACTCGAAAAAAAAAAAAAGCCAATGTATGCTTCCTGCGAACCACACAGTCTGAACTGCTGTAGGGTGATGTCCCTGTATGACAGACTGGGGTGGGAGGGAGGAGAGAAGGGCGGGGCTTTCACTGGGTGGAGAGAGGGAGGAGGCGAGGACAGGGCCGACCAGGAGAAATATGGAGGTTAGAACTCTGTTAACACTCCAGGACCGTGGTCTTGGAGGATAGCAATAGGAGAAGGGAACAGTTGCAGCTAAGGAGAGGTAAAGGTTCAGAAGGTTCTCTATAAATACTGGAAGACGTGAACACCGAGATGCAAATGACCTTCAGAAGATCCGTTTCCAAGTCTGTATTTCGGTGACAAAGCAGAAAAGGTGACCTGTACTCTTAGGTCTCCGCCAGCTTCTTATCCACTGTATTCAGGCTAGAGGAGGTGTCCCCACCCCCGTAACAGCGTTTCCCCAATCTAAGCTTCTCCGAGAGCAAACTACCAAGCACAAACAACTCAGGGGCGCCACCTTCTGTCCAGATCTTGACAGGGGCGGGCGTCAAGGACGTCATAGACAGATAGGAGGAAGTTCGAGGCTTCTACTCCACCCCAGAAGCCTCTCCCAGAGCCCTTCCTCAACCCTTTAGGCCACGGGGGGTGAGGAGGGAGGCGCTGAGAACTGGAGTACTGGAGTTCAGCAGTCACTGCCCAACTTCCATCCTGTGTGGACAACCTTGCAAGGTGGAGCTAATAGATGCAGGCTTTCTCAGGACAAAAGCTCCAGCCCATTTGTGAACAGTCATTAGATGACAGAAATACTCCTAGCAAATAGCCTTTAATAGATTTCAAAATGGTGCGATTACAGTTCTTGTAGTCTACGTGCTGCCACAAGAGGACACTAGCTGGGCAGACATGCTGTAGGGCACAAAATATATCCTAGTATATTGCACTAAGGTGCACAAAAACCGCAATGGTAACACTAACAATTGGTCTTTCCTTGTAACATTAAATCTTCCTAAATTCTCATAAGAGATCTTAGCCAGCAGAACCTCAAGCACAAAACATGCAAGTCTAGGCTTGTTGAAATATATTGATGCTGTATTTTAGGTACTTTCTCAAGAACGAAGGCCTGAAGAAGGCCCAGAAGACCCTCAACTGTTAATGTTTCCTAAAATATTTACTCCCTGTCTTGAAACAAACCATCATCCTGCAGGCTGGAGAGATGGGTTTAGTGGCTGCTCTGGAGAACCGCTGTTCAACTCCTAGCACCCGTGTGGGACTCAAATTGTTTATAGCTTTAGTTCCAGAGGAACTGATGCTCTTCCAAATTCCTGGACATTAGAAATCACCTTGCTCTGGGAGGTGGTGATGCACTCCTTTAATCCTTGGGAGAGACAGAGACAGGTAGATCTCAGGGAGTTCAAGGCCAGCCTTGTTCCAGGAAGGCTCCAAAGCTAGAGATCCTGTCTCAAAAAAAAAAAAAAAAAAAAAAAAAAAAAAAGCCAACCAAAAAACAAAAAAACAACCAAAAACCTTGCTTGCACCAGGCTAGTGTATGCATTTAATCCCATTTGGGAAGCAGAAGCAGGTTCTGAGTGGGAGCTTTTATAAAGGGAGATCCAGGATAACCAGGGGTAGGTACACAGTGAGACCCTTTAACCAAAAACTACTATTCTGCTAAAGAGTGGGGCACGGATATTGTGGAGCATACATGTAATCTTTGTAGTTGGAAGGCTGAGACAGGATCACTGAGGCCAAATCAAGACTACACAGTTGAGATTCAAAAAAAAAAAAAAAGTCCCAGCAGAGGCAAACTCATCTCAGAGTTCAAGGCCAGCATGGCCAAAGACACTTAGAAATCCGGTCTTGTAAAACTAAAACAACAAAGAAAAGTCATATGAAATACTTGGAAGCAAGATTTGTCTGAACAAATACTATAAGAACCAAGGCTAGGATATTAGGCCTCCCTAACCACAGGAAACTTAACAAGACCCGAAGAATTTCATTAATGAGTGGATTTTCATTTTTGATAATTGTTACAAACATAACCTGATTATGCTAAATTCGGCCTCTCATGGTCAACTGCACTGTAAGCTGTTTCAGAAGCAAGACAGACAGACAGACAAATGAGGGGTGTACACTTTATTGAAAACTTTAAATACTCTTCAGATGGGACATCGCATCTTCAACCAGGCTCTTGTGTGGCCTACACAGAAACTGAGCTTTCAGCACGGAGAATACAGTACAGAGTGAGTTTGCAGAAAGGACCCCTCAAGATGCATGCTCTTCTGCCAGCTTATCAGCCTTGGCCACAGCCTCCTCAATGGGTCCCACCATATAGAAAGCTTGTTCCGGGAGATGGTCATAGTCACCTACACAGGGGAAATACAATTAGTAACAAGGGGAGTTACATCAGTGCTCCACAGTATATACAACCTCAGCAAAGGAGGCCTTGGGCCAGATGGACGAATTCTTCATCCAAGGAAACTTTGTTAAACTTCAAAGTAAAATTTACTTTTTGTTTTGTAGGACAAGTTTTCATTACTTAACCCTGGCTGGCCTGGAACCCACAGAAGTCAAGCCAGGCGGTGGTAGCACATGCCTTTAATTCCAGCACTCGGGAGGCTCAGGAAGGCAGGCAGGCAGGCAAATCTCTTGAGTTCCAGGCCAGTCTGGTCTACAAGAGCAAGTTCCACGAAAGAACTGTTATACTGAGAAATACTGTCTCAAGGGGAAAAAAATCTACTTGGGAATGCTGGGACTAAAGGTGTGCACTGCTACACCTGCCCCCTTCCAAGAAGAATTTAAAACAAGACATAGGACACAGAGACATAATTAAGGCTGGGCAGTGGGGGCGCATGACTTTAATCCCAGCACTTGGGAGACAGAGGCAGGCGGATCTCTGTGAGTTTGAGGCCATCCTGGTCTACAGCGTGAGGACTGTTTCACAGAAATCCTGTCCAGAAAAAAACAAAAAACTAACAAAAAATAACCCACATAATTAAGTGTTGTGTCACACACCTTTTAATCCTAGCACCTGGAAGAGGCAGAAGATTTATGGGTTCATTACCAGCCAAGTCTATAGAGCCAGTTCCAGTACAGCCAGGGTTACAGAGAAGCCCTGACCTGTAAACCTCTGGTCTCCACTGGCTGTTCAGGGGAGCTAACCCCTGTTGGTTCCTGTATGCACAAACATACATACACTAAGGCATATAAGCACCGAAAAACATAAATAACTTGGAGCACCTGAGTTCAAAGTCTGGCTCAATGTCATGGGACAGTTTAATATTTTCTGTGTTAGTTAGGCGGTGGTGGTGCCTGCCTTTAATCCCAGTACTCGGGAAGCAGAGGAAGGCAGATCTGAGTTTGAGGCCAACCTGGTCTACAGAGTGAGTTCCAGGACAGGTCCCAAAGGTACAAATGCTATTTCAAAAAGACAAAAAAAAATTCTGTGCTGTCACCAAAGCAGGGTGATGCTCCTTTAATGAAAGGGCTACAATACACCACAAAGAATATTCACTCTGGGCTTCAATTTCTCTAACATTTGTATGGCTCGCTTGGTAGAAAAATCTCACCTGCCAAAATCTGCTGGAATCCTTTAATGGTCTCCTTCAAGGGCACCAGCTTTCCCATATGTCCTGTGAAGACCTCAGCAACCTGGAATGGCTGAGACAAGAAGCGCTGTATTTTTCTTGCCCGGGATACAGTCAACTTATCTTCCTCAGAAAGTTCATCCATACCCAAGATGGCAATGATGTCCTGGAGAGATTTGTAGTCCTAAAAGAAAACAAGATGAAAAGGACAGAGTCAATTCCTTTAATTTACAACTATTAGAAAAGTTCCGGTGAGCCAAGATTTGTGTCTGGTTCTTCCCAGTCCTGATTAAGTACAAGAGAAAAACTGGACTCTAAAGGCGAAGTACCCTGGAAACCAGGGACCTCAGCAGCAGTAAAAATCCATTCTCAACATTTCTTGTTCCAAAACAAATCCCACAAATGACTGGAGAAAATCCAGTCCTCCTGACGTGAGGTACTCACCTGCAGGATCTTCTGCACCCCTCGCGCAACATCATAATGCTCACTGCCAACAATATTTGGATCCATAATTCGAGAGGTGGAGTCCAGAGGATCCACAGCTGGATAGATGCCCAGCTCAGCAATAGCACGAGACAGCACAGTAGTGGCATCCAAATGGGCAAAGGTAGTTGCAGGGGCAGGATCAGTCAAGTCATCAGCAGGCACATAGATAGCCTAAGTCAAAAATTCAAGGAGATCAGCACAACCAAACTCCTACTTAGGCCATCTACTTTCCAACCTGTCTCAAAAATCAACACCCTTGTCTTTGCATCCTTGGTGCTGGATCACAGCTATGCACTCCCTTGTTTGGGTCCATGTATTATGCTATACTTTAACTCCACAGCAATGGTACTAACTTTTGGGGAAGTTTTGCTCTTAAAAAACAAGGTGGGCTACTGGTGTGGCATGCCTTTAATCCCAGTACCCGAGAAGCAGAGGCAGGCAGATCTCTTGAGTTGAGACCAGCCTGGTCTACAGAGTGAGATCAAGGACAACCAAGGCTAGAGACCGTCTCGAACCCCCCCCCCCAAAAAAACCTTACACTATTACAACAGTTAAGTGAACATGAACATAAAAGTGCATAACAAGGGGCTGGAAAGATGGCTCAGATGTTGCTCTTCCAGGGGACTTGGGCTCAATTCCCAGCACCCACATGGCAGCTCACAACTGGTTGTAAGTTACCGGGGATCTGACACCCTCACACAGACACAAATGTATACCAATCCACATAAAAACCAAAAGAGTGGCCAAGAGTTAAGTGAACATGAATGTAAGAGGTAAGATATCCTCAGCATTCAAAGCCTTGAGGTCAAGCCCCACAACACACAAACAAGGAAACAATGAAGGCCAGATATGGTGATGGCTCCCTTTGCAATCCCAACACTTAGAAAGCGGAGGCAGAACTGCTGAGTCGGGAAACTAAGCTGCATAGATAGTAAAGCACCAGGCCAGCTAGAACTACACAGCAGATCTAATCTCAAAAACAAAAGTTGTATTTTATTATTATTGTGTGCCCGCATGAGTTAATATGCACTGTCTACATGGATGAGCCTGCAGAAGGTAGAAGAGGCTGTCAGATCCCCTAGAACTGGAGTTACAGGTGGTTGTGAGCCACCAATAGACATTGGGAAAAGAATCCAGATCTTTTGCAAGAGCAGAAAGCATTTTTTACCTGCTGAGCCATTGCTTCAGCCCCAGATCCCTCAAGTAGATGAATGTTTCATTTTCTAAGTTTTGTGAGATAACCTTAAGTGTCACGTAGCCAAGTTAGCTGGAAACTCACTATGTAGCTGAAACAGCCTTGAGTTTCCAACCTCCCTGCCTCTCCCCATATGCTATGACCAGGGCTTATACTACTAGCCCCAGATAGTGAGCGCTTGTTTGAATTAACCCTTTGCAGCCATGCAAACACAAAATTTTACACATCATTCTGACTGGTTAACTCTCCCTATTCAAAAGCCCCTTTGGAGTATGCATCCACTTAATCCCAATATTTGGGAGGCATAGGCAGATGGATCTTGGAGTCAAGACCAGCCTGGTCTACATATCAAGTTACAAGGCTATATAATAATGATGAAACCCTGTCTAAAACAGCCCCTCTCAAAGTAAGTAAATAAATAAACCCCCCTTTCCTGGAACTCTCTACACAGACCAGGTTGATTTTGAACTCAGAGCTCAACCTGTTTCTGCCTTCTGAGTGCTGGAATTAAAGGTGTGTGCCACTCCACCCAGACACAAAGTTTTTTTTTAGTGTGTACTTATATATGTATGACCGAGTCTCTATATGTTCATCATGTGTGCAGGCTGCCTACAACAGAGGCCAGAAGAGAGCAGCAGATCCACTGGGGCCAGAGTTACCCATGGCTCCTTGCCATCTGACTGCCTACAGGGAACTAAACTAAAGCCAAGCCTTGGAGAGCTAGAAGTGTTCTTAATGAACTGTCTCTCCAGGCCTATCTTCCTGGATTCCTTTCCACCAACTAAAACTTTTGTCTCCTTACCTGCACAGAGGTGATAGACCCCTTCTTGGTGGTGGTGATTCTTTCTTGCATTGTACCCATGTCAGTGGCTAGGGTGGGCTGGTAGCCTACAGCAGAAGGGATTCTGCCCAATAAGGCAGACACCTAAAAGACACAAGTGAAAAACAAGATTTATGTGTCTACATCTCTATCCTAATATGCCCAACTGGTCCTCTCTAGGCTTCCCTTATACCTCTGAGCCAGCCTGGGTGAAGCGGAAGATGTTGTCAATAAACAGCAAGACATCTTGACCTTCTTGGTCTCTGAAGTATTCAGCAACGGTAAGACCAGTCAGAGCTACCCGGGCACGAGCACCAGGTGGTTCATTCATCTGACCATACACCAACGCCACCTGTACACAACTCAGAAAAGTTAGCAGGTTCCGAGCAGAGAAAGAAACCACCCTGGGGTCTCCCACTCAGATTACACTGTTTCTCTTTGCAAATTTGTTCTCCCCATTAGACATGAGATTCCAAACACTACACATCATTTCCGAACTGGAAACAAAATATATACAACAGGGTTGTCTGAGACATGTGAATTGAATTCCATACAAGCCCTGCAAATTAGCTTTCCAACAACCAGATTATCTATCAAAGTAAAGTCTAATTCCTCACACCTGAGAAAAATGTACATTGGTATATTGGAAAACCATGGTGGAAAAAAGGATTTTGTCTGCAGGTCATAGGACATCTAACATCAAATATAAAACATGGTTTCAGCAGGCAATAGTTTTCTGAGTAGGTACTGTGGACAGCAATGAGTTCAGCACTCACCTTGGAGGTGGCATCTTTTAGGTTGATAACACCAGATTCAATCATTTCATGGTATAAATCGTTGCCCTCACGGGTTCTCTCACCAACACCAGCAAACACAGAGTAGCCACCATGGGCTTTAGCGACATTGTTGATTAACTCCATGATCAGTACTGTCTTTCCAACGCCAGCCCCACCAAAGAGTCCTGGGTCAAGAAGAAGTATTTCAGATTTCTGCATTCCCAAACTGAGCAACCTTTAAAAAACGTCCACTTCTGTCATCTTTTCCCTTCTCAGGAATGGCATCTGGCTTCAGCAAACTCAGAAGAACGAAAGTCAGAAGCTAATCATCAGTGAAGGATAGCAACACACACTCAGAAGTTGGCATTTTCCTTACTATGTTTGGAAAACATGTATCAACCACCAACGTACCGATCTTGCCCCCCTTGGCATACGGGGCCAGCAGATCCACAACCTTTATTCCAGTCACCAGGATTTCCTGTTCAACACTCATCTCTATGAACTCAGGCGCTTCAGCATGAATGGGAGCAAATCTGTAAGGTTTAAATAGAGGTTCAGTAACTTCAATGTGCTGAGAATACACTCAAATCCCTGCCAACAGTCTAATCCTGCCCAGGTAAACTGTCACGTGACATCTAACTTTCTGCAATAAAGACTTTGTCTCAGGAATAAATAACCCCCTTTCCTGAACATTAATGTAAGTAAAGCTTTAAATAATCAATGGAGGCTTCTAAGTACCAAGTTTTCAACAATCCAAACTCTGATTTATTACAAGTCATTACCCTAACATGTAAACCTGCAAGAAAAAGTTCCTGGTTCACAAATGCAACGAGAGGAACTTACTGTTTGGTTTTGATTGGACCTCGCTCATCAATAGGTTCTCCAATGACGTTCATGATTCGGCCCAAGGTCTCAGGACCAACAGGAATTTTGATTGGTGCGCCTGAATCCAGTACTTTCTGGCCTCTAACCAAGCCTTCAGTACCATCCATAGCAATGGTTCTGACCGTGCTCTCCCCTGTCGGACAAACGCACTAGAGGTTACATGCCCCAAAACCCACAATACGAAAAGAAGTGTGCCTAAAAACACACGAAACTCCCCCTCAGCAATCGAATGCGGCTTCAGCAAACTCAGAAGAACGAAAGTCATTTTGATAAAATCATCACGGAAGGGAGAACGCGTGGATTTTCTGATACTTAAGAAGCTCTTACCACTCCTTAAAAAAAAAAAAAAATCCTACTTACCCAAGTGCTGGGCCACCTCTAACACCAGTCTGGTTTCCCTGCCCTGCACCTCCAGGGCATTTAGGATGGGTGGTAATCCCTCATCGAACTGGACGTCCACCACGGCGCCGATGACCGCCACGATTCGCCCGGTGGCAGCGCCAGCCTTCGGCGACGGAGACGTCTGCGCCGCATAGTCTCTGGCTAACAGACAAGAAGACGTTGGACAGCGGTGGGGGTGGGGTGGGGGGTCAGGACAGCTAAAGGTCAACGGATTAATCCCCAAGGAAAGGCTCATTCCGCCCAGACTCGGTCTCCAGCTAGCTCAGAAGGCGTGCAGGGAAGGCCACCCTGCAATCGAGGGCCCGCCCGCGCTGCTTGCCCAACCTCGTGCACAAAACCGCCATTATTCTTCTGTCTGGTATCCCCTCCGCACAAGGTCAATGCAGCTGCCCGCCTTTTCCATCGCAAAATGGGGCACTGCTGCTTCCACTAACGTTCCCACAAGCCACTGTCCTTGTCCCCCCGCCGCTGGACAGTAGTCCGCTGCCCCAGGAATCCCTAAGGAACACGGATTCGATGGGCCCAGGCTCAAGGTCACGAGAAGAAACGGACCCCGCTACTCAAGGAAGGCGCTTACCCGGATGGACCGCGGCGGGCGCGGCTCGCAGGAGAAGCTGCGCCTGGGGTAGCGACGCCGAAGGGCCGAGTCCCCGCAAGGCCCCGGAGGCCGAGGCCGAGGCCACACGCCCCACAAGACTCAACATGGCGGAGTCCGGGTGGAGACTGAGCGCCGCAGCGGTCCCCGCCGCTGGTCCTGCAGTTGGGGCGAGGCCGCTTCTGCGGTCGGCGCAGCTATTGGGTGAGTTTGCTGCTCATCTTTTTCAGGGCTGCTCCTATAGGGAAAAAAGGCTCGATGATCCTCATTCATTGGTCTAAACTGGTGCCAATCTTAAACGCCTTTTTTAATTGGCGGAGCAGCGCTCTGAGTTTCGAAACCTAATTGGGCCATAGGAATGTCAATTGGAAACAGTACTTGGTGGAACTACGTTTAGGTGAAGGGGCGGGGTTCCGGTTGAACGTGTGGACTAGGCTGTCTTTGATTGTCCTTGGGCCTTGAGTTAGGTGACAGCCTCGGAGGTTAACCCAAATGGTTGCACCCTCAAAGTCAGGAGCCTTCTGTGGCATGAAACCGTGGGTTTCCCCCCACAGTAGTGAGGGTGGAAGTTTCCAAGCGGCTCAGCAAGTCAGAAACCTGGAGGTTCTTCATTTAAAGCCGTGCAAGCAATAAAAGAAGCCTAAGCAAACCATCCTTCGACAGGCGCACGCACTTCATCGAGGAGACAAGGTTATTTATAACACTCGAGGGGTAAATTTAGGTCACCTAGTCAAAGAAGAAATTGCCCTAACCAGACGTTGTGGCAGAACCCTATAATTCCAGAATTTGACAGGTATAGGCAGGAGGATCAAGAGTTCTACCCTAAGGTGGTCAACTTGAGACCTTGTCTCAAACACAAAACGAAAGACCAGAAGTAATAGACTTTGGCTGCAATATGTATTAGAAATCCCTGAGATAAAGTAGAAAGGAAGAATATGCCAAGGTCATGTTTGCCTGAAATCATGGGTTTTGTTTTTTGTCTTTTTGTTGTTGTTTAGTTGGAGCTAAGGTGAAAAGCTTATATAGAGAAAAGATGAGTTCAGAGTGAGAAGCCCGAACCAGGTCTCAAAAGGACTTTTGAATGAAAGTGGACGCTAGCCATAAGTGTGTGTTCCTGCAGAATAAGTCAGGGTCAATGACAGCCATTCCTGAAATAGCATTTTTATTCAGCATCAATGGGGATGAGGTAGGGGTGTCTAACAGGGAAGACCTTTGATCTTCCTGAGAACACATAGCTGTAGACTTCCATTACTTCTCATTTTTCTGCATGATGACAAGTAGTTTCCTACAGTTTGACAGTGGGGAGCTAGCAAAGGCTGCATTGTATGTAGCTGGGCGGGGGATGCTAAGCTCCATGCGCTGTGTCTAAGCACAGGACATACTTTATTAGTGTTTGTGGTACTGGGACTTCACACATATTAGGCAAGCACTCTACAAGTGAGCTGTTTCTCTCCACCAACTCACTTACGCTCAAGATCCTCCTGCCTCTGTCCTCCATCACAGGTGCTGTAATAGCAGGCATAGCACCTACAGACCACGTGCTGAGTTTGCGCTGTTGCTTTGCTCCACAGCAATCCCTTTCATTTGCTTTTTAATGTGGTTGGGTATTTTGAGTGTTTGGGAGGCCAAAAGATACTATCAGATCTCCTGGAACTGGAGTTACCAATGGTTGTGAGCCATCTGACATGGGTATTGGGACTAGAACCCTGGAAGAACTAAAGGCCACCACCTCTCCCACTTCGAGTCTCTGTAGTGGTTGAATGAGAATGCCCCCGTAGGCTCATATATTTGAATGCTTAATCACCAGGGAGTGGAAGTGCTTGAGGATTAGGAGATACGGCCTTATTGGAGAAGGTGTGTCACGGGCTGTGGGCTCTGAGGTTTCAGAAGTCCACACTAGGTCCAGTCTCCCCACCATCCTCACTTAAGAAAAGTAGGAGCCAGACTGGGGTAAAACATTGATCTTGTCACTTACTAGACATCACCAGGTAAGTAATTTATCTCTATATCATTTATTTAGGTACAAAAGGTTCAGTAATGGGATAATTTCACCAGCTGCTCATAGCATTAAACAGAGTAATATATGAAAAACAATTCAAAACAAAATCTGGCCAGGCAGTGGTGATGTGTACACCTTTAATCCCAGCACTCAGGATGCAGAGGGAGGTGGATCTGTTTGTGGCCAGCCTGATCTACAGAAAGAATTCCAGGACAGCCTGAGCTAGACAGAGAAAGCCTGTTGGGGGGGGGGGGAGGAAACCAAGAAAAATGTCTGTTGTATGACCCATACATGTTAGCTACTATTTGTACTTTCTAAAAAATGTGTATGGGTGTTTTGCTTGCATGTTTGTCCTCTCCAAGGTCAGAAGAGGGTGTCAGATGCCCTGGGACTGGAGTTATTATAATTCTGGGAATTGAACCCCAATCCTCTGAAAGAGCACCCAAGTTCTCTTACCCGCTAAGCCATCTCAAATTAACTTTTTCTTAAAAAAATATTTATTTATTATGTATACAATAGTCCATCTGTGTGTATGCCTGCAGTCCAGAAGAGGGCACCAGACCCCATTACAGATGGTTGTGAGC